>NW_009926473.1:0-17107 GCF_000696875.1 Nestor notabilis
TGCCGCGTTCGGGGCAGAAGTTTTGTTACTGTCGCAGTTTGTAACCAAGTGGCCGTAAACGTGAGATAAAGGCGCCACTTTTCCCTTTCACTGAAGGTACACGGTGCGTGGGGAAAAAAAATGAAGGGAAAAGGGGCTGCCTCAACACTTCATTTTTCCCTCCCTCTGGGAAGGAGGCATAACTCAACTCCGTCAAAGATCGTGAAAACATCTGTTTGGTTTCAAAGGCGAGACAGAGCGTTTGGGCTCGGGCTTCCCCGTGCAGTGCCAGTGGCACAGAGAAAGGTTTCCCATGGTAACCCGAGTGCCTCGTGTGGCATCTCCACACTATGTTCAAATACGTAATCTTAATGCAGTGGTTCATAGACCTACTCCAGCAAAGTTGAATAGTTTTTCCCCAGTGGCAAAGTGCAAGCTGCCTTACAGCCAGGAAATCTGGTAGTTGTCCTGGCTCTTGAGTTAACTCCACAAAGACTTGGGGCATTAAGCACTGGGTGCTCAGTCCTGAAGCGTTGGCATGGTCATGGCTCTCAGAGGAGTCAGGGATGCTGCTTACAGGACGGGGGGGGCACCCGCAGTTCTTGTTGGCTGTGGGTGAAGCTTAGCACCCTGTGGGTTAGCCCTCAGCCCTGGCAGGACTGAGCTGTCTCTATCAGGCAGGTCAAGAGGAGACATTGTGGCTGGGGTTCTGGAAGGAGCTTTGAGTTACCAGCCTAGTTGTGAGTGCAGGTCAATTGCAGAAGGACACCCAAGAGAGTAAGGAAAACTATCATGACTAACACCGGTGTATTCATGTTGAAGATACTAAATGCTATATCCAGTAAGCTATTTGGACATCTAATTCCCTAAGGACTCCAGGGAGACTCGGTGGAGAAATGTGATTTCACTCTGTCTTTGGGTCTGGCCCATCATGCTGTTCTGCTGTGAAGTGTGCTTGAGGTCCTTATCACTGCATGCTCCTGGGAAGGTGAGGAAGGTGACCGGGAGTGTGTTGTCAGGGGACATGAGGTTTGAGGAGCCTCACCAGTCCTGTTGGAGTCAGTGGAAACCCTCTCTGTTTATCACTGTAGCCAGACAAGGCTGTGAGAAAACTTGTTAACATGGAGACAGCAATGGCTGGATGGGGAAAACCACATTCTAGTCCTGACTGACACTGCTGCTGTGTTGCTGACCTTGAACCCGTCCTTCAACCCGAGATGTCTCAGTTCCCTGATTTGCTGCATTGCATTTATTACTATTGTACAGAAACACATGTAGCATAAGATTGCATTTGTAAAGCTGCTTTGAGATCCTTTGATGTTAAGTACAGCAGGATATAAATGAAGCATACCATTAATATTTGTTCATGCCTAATATTTCTACGCTTCCCATTTATTTGAAGTGTATTCCTCTAAAACCGCTGACCAAGCCTGCTGGGAAGCCTTCCTACCAGTCAGAAAGAGAGCCTTTTGGGTTTTTTGTCTTTTACTTAATCATTAGAATTGCCAGCAAGTTAACAAGCTGTTTCGTTTCCAAGTCCCAGAGTGGCAGTGTCAAGAGAAGAGTTGTAATACTCTGTTTCTTTGTGCTGTGAAAACCTAACATCGGTTTCCACCTTCAAGACAATGAAATACTCTAATACATTTTGTGTCCAAGCCCTGGGAAAGCAGCAGGAAAATGTATTAAAGCAGCAGCTGCTTTGGCGGAGCAGATGAGCATGTAGCTGCCTTCCCATTCTGAGCTCCACTTCTCCACCCGCTAGTGGGTTTCCTGATTGTCTTCAGCCAATGCATCACCGATGGTTGCTCTGCTGTTATCAAAAGTGTGCTTCATTGGTTCTGCCTGTGGGCTGGGTGGTTGGGTTTTAAGCTCTTTCTTGAAGAAAAAAAAAAAATCTAATGATGGCCTGATTCATTCTGAGCATGCTGGGCTGAAGTAGTTGGTTGTTACAAACAGGGAGTGCGGGCTGTTAGGCGTAATGCGGTGTGAAAGGAAAATTATTGCCCCCCTGTGTGCTCTTCTGTCTAATTGAATGCTCCTCTCCTGCAGCACTCGGCTGTGACTCAGCCAGGGAGCTGCAGTACTCAGCGGCCAGTGATGGGTTTCAGGAGGGTGCCCTCAGCACGCCACTGTCCCCATGGCACTGCTGTGGTAGCGCTTGCTGGTGAGGGTGCAGGCTTGTTACCCCTCGGCATCATGATGAGAGGCTGGCACCAGTCAGAGGGGCTTTGACCCAGTGCTGGGAGTGCTCTGCGGCAGTTGTCCTCGGTGTGGTGGCAGCCACTTGTTTTGCTCTTGCCGTGACCACGTATGGCTGGGCATGGAGGGGGCGGCGGCCATGCAGGGGCTGCAGGGGGTGGCTGGGTTTCCTCTGGCTTGCAGGAGAGCCTGGGTGGCCGGTTGGCCTGTGTCCCTGAGGCTGGGCAAGGGCAGTCACCAGCTCAGCCTGGGAATGGGCCCGTCGCTTTGGTGGAAGCACTAACTTGCAGTTAAGCACATGCTTAAGAGCTTTGAAAGACATGGAGAAAATGTACAGAAGAGGATGGTCTCGGTCAGGAGTGGAGGATGGTTGGTTGTTCTTCTTGAGTGCTGCTGAAAAGTCGCTTACCGAGGAGGTGAATTTGCAGTGGCAGCTTAGGGGAAGGAGGATGTACTGGGGAAGGATTTAGTTTGATTGGGTTCTTGTACTGAGAGTGAGTGGGTGAGCTCTAGGATTGCTTTCCCTCAACAGAAATAGCTTTTTATAATGAATTTTGTGTCAAATACTGGGCTGTCTTTGTAACTCCTGCAGCTAAAATGAAATACTTGCGCAGAGTCACTGGTGTGTTTTGCCCACTCGAAGCCTGGGTGTGGAATTTGGACTCGAGCCCCCAGGAATGAAAGAGAGTATGAGCTCTCTGTAGCAGACTGTCTTTAACGTCACTGGCAGCAATGCGCTGACGGAGCTTATCAAATCCTGAGGACACTGGGTGGGCTTACTTCATATTTGAACTGTTCTGCCCCAGCAGGATTAAGGCCCAGTAGGTTTGAAGGTCATGCAGGCTGCGTGGCTGGAGCATGGTGTGGCTGTGGTATCCAGAGCCCTTGCAAAAACTGAGCATGCAGGACCCTGTCCCCCTCCCCACTGGCCCAGGAGGAGCGTGCGGGTGTCCCAGCACCTTCCCCCCCGACGCCACTGAATGTAGAGGTCTGGATGTTCCTATGGTGCAGGCAGCCACGCTGCATCACCACCGTGTCTCTGAGGAGTTACCCCCTCCAACACCTTCTCACCACCGCCCCATCTCTCAACCTGGTGTTTGGGGCACCTTTGTGCTGCTCCAACCAGCAGCTGCCTTTTTGGCCAACAATGAGGACGGCTGTCGGGGGGTCCCAATCTTGCTCTCCAGCCCTGGCTGCAGCACAGGGACAAGAGAATGTGGATGTCCAGGCACCTCTGCAAACCTCCCTGCTCTGGGTGTCAGTGGTGGCTGACGTGGGGGTCTGAGTTTAACACAAAGTAAAATGTACCACGTTATGAACAAGCATGCTTGAGGACACACTGAGCTGGTGACCCCATCCCACACTTGAGCTGCACCCAGCTCCTTGTCTGCTGTGGTTTCTGTGTTAAGCCCTATGCTGTCCTTCTAAGAACTCCCAGAGAGGTAACTAGAGAAAGCAGACTTTTATTCATTAGACTTAGATTTGCTAGCCAAGGATCTGCATCTCTCCTGGGAAATGCTTTGGGGTCTGCAACTCAAAAAAGGCTGAAAATCTGTTTTGTTTCCTATGCTGAAAAACATAGGCACAGCGGCATGGGATAATGATGCGTTTCAGCACTAATTCTCAAGTTTCTGGCTCTTGTGGCTTCATGTCAGATCCTGCATGCTCACTGAGCACAGTGTTTTGTGGTGTAATGATGAGATACCGACCAGTGAGCTTTACTATACCGGGTTGTTAAATAAAACGAACTCCTTGGGTAGGCTGTATAAACTATCTCAATATATATGTATGCCTGGGCATAGAAATGTGGTTTGAAACTAGTCAAAAAATGTTCCCAAAGAAAAAAAAACTCATATACATGTGGGAATATGAGAAAGCATCTATTTACTGTCCAAATATACTGTGGCATCTCTGTGGGATTGGGTTTTATAGGAACTGAGTTACTTTGAAGTGCTGGTTTATACCAATTTAGAAATTCCAAACATGAAAAAAAATGTGCCTCTAACATTACATCCACTCAAATAAATCTGGAGGATTAGCCACAGAAAGGAAACTGGGAATTTACACTTAATTTCTGCATTAAAGATGGGGCAGGAGTTCTTGCAGTGGACTTAATTTCTGCTTTTCACAGAATGTGATGTGGTTGGAGTTGCTAGCATGCACCCGAAGGTGCAAATGTTACTGCAAAGCTGCACTGCGTTGTGGCATTGCTATAATCTGTTTTGCTTCTGGATGTTGCATAAGCAGTGGGAGTTGGTAATTCTCCGAGCTGCCATCCGAGGGAGACCCAGGGTGCCCCATATGAGGGGTTCAGGCCACAGCCTGAGCCTTGCTGGGCTCTGCAAGACTTTGGGCCCCAACCCAAGCACTGAGTACCTGCCCTATCTCTCACCTGGTATTAGTGGGTCTTGGCCAACCGTTGGGTATGTTTCCTTGGGAATTTATGTGGAAGCACAACCTTCTGCCTGCAGTCACAGCATGGGCAGGAGCTGTGTGAACCTCGTCCTTCCTGGGAAGGCAGGCTCAGCTCTGGGCTGCCATGCCCGGGGCCTTCCTGGTGCCGAGGGGCTGGCGCCTTCTGCCAAGCCGGGAGTCTCCCAGGGAGCAGGTCGGTGCCCCCGAGCCAAAGGTAGGTGGTGGGAACACACCTCACAGGGCCCTGGGGCTCGCCCCTGCTTTGCATCTCAAGCTCAGACAGATCCTAGATTGCAAAGGGGAGCTCGGTCAAAGTGGAAGAAGCTTCAGTGCCTGGAAATGAGAAGTTGTGCTGCTGTAGGTGGGAGAATGGAAAGCGGCTCCTGGCCCTGTCACAGTGCCTGCCGGCTCCTGGGGTGCTGGGCTGGTGCTGGATGGTGGTGTCTGGGCGCTGGGTCCCTCTCCAGGGGGATCTGAGCTTTCCCTTGGGTGTCTGGAGAGCTGGAACTGCAGCCGGCTGCACAGACCTTGTCACTCCTGGGAGCTAGAACGTCAAGCTGACCCCATCTACTGAGCTCACCAAATGTCCTGTAACTAAGTAATGGTTTAGGTGGAAAACAGGAAAAGGATCATTTTGGCCAAGTCCAATGTTGCACGTGGAAGATACCTGGTAGCTGGGAGGAAGCTGGAGCACTCTGGAGTGATGCTCATATGATCATACAGAGGTGCGGGAGCAGGCCCTTCACTCAGGGGATTTTAACTGCTTTTGTTTGTGTAGTCCAGATGTTTTCCAGGGCAGATGTTTGGTTCCCATGCGTGAACATGAACCTGCTCCCCACGAGCCCCGACGGGAGCCCCAGGGTCTCAGTGGGTGGAAGTGAAGGGATTTGCCAACTTTTCTGATTTTTCAGTCTGTTTTATAGTGATTGAGAGAGAAGATTGGGGCTCATGCTACCTGGGAGGGCGAATAAGGCACATAGAGATCTGGATGGGTGCCCGGGGATGCTGTAAAAACATGGTGCTGTGCCTTGTAAATCCCAATAGGCACCTATTCAAACTCGCAGGCGACTGCTCCGTGGTGGTACTCCGGTGTGATGACCTCTCCCAGCAAGTTGTTGGAGACACAGTAGGTCTGAGCCCCTAGCTGTGGTAATTTAATGCAAACACCGGGCAAGCTGGAGCCGGCAGTGGTTGGAAGCAATCAATTACAACCACCTGAGCACCACCACATGCTACCTACAGCAGCGCGGCTGAGCCAGCCCGGCACGGGCGGGGACAGCGTGCGCAGGAGTGTGCCCGCTCACGGCACCCGCTGGGTGGTGGATGCAGGTCAGTGTCCCTGACCTGGGGCAGAAACGGCTCCATGGCCATGGGCACGTGGCTGATGCCCGGAGGTGTTACTGCCTGTGCCGTGTGTGCCCCGTGTGTGAGGAGCAGCCCGGCTGTGCCCGTGCTGTTGCTGCAGCCCCGTGTGCTTGCAGCTCTGTTTGGAAACCCTTGGTACATGCACCAATCTGCGCTGGGGGAGTGTTACTGCAGCGTTTCACGGGGGCGAGTAGGTGGTCAGAGACTGCCTGATAGGTGCTTTGCTGTTGCTTAGATGGTTGGCGGCATCAGCATTTGAATTGAGGTCCTGAGTGCAGCTGAGTCTCCACCCCCAGCACACGTACCCAGGGGCATGGCATGGGGGGTGGGAATGACCCTGCATTTGCAGGAGGGATCTGCTTTGCTTGTCTGTTTGGTTTTCTTTCTTGTTTTGCCTTTTGGTTTTTGTGTTGGTTTTTTTGTTTTTTTTTTTTTGGGTTGGTAAATAAATGATTGCAAGCCCTTATTTTCTTTTCAAGTTGGGCTGTAACACCTTGCAGCAAGCGGAGGAGGTGGCAGACTGTCTACAGCAATCTCCCACTTGGAGAGACCGGTAGAATTTATTGACGTTTTTGAGCAGAGGGAGCAGTCCTAATTCCTAACATCTGGATAGCAGCTCTGCTGACAGCCGGTGCTCCGCCACAGCGCGGGACAGCTTCAGGACGTATCAAACAGCCTGGAGGAGCCCGTTAGATGGGGTGTGCTGGTGAGAAGGGCTGGTACCAAAGCCCATGATGATTTTCTCTCATTTCCTGCCAAGTGTCAGCGGGTCTTGTCCAGTGTAGGGAGTGTATGATGGCTCCTTCTGCAGATCTGTGCTGGAGGTTGGGACTAGGGCATCCCCAGGGATACGGGGGACATGGCATTCTGCAGCACCAGGAGTGCAGCAGTGATGGCTTGTGGTCTGAGCGGAGCTGATATGCTGTTGCCAGCCCCTGTGCCTTCCTCTCCAGTTCAGGATGCATTGTGTTTTGGAGGAAGAGACCTACAGATAAGCCCAGCCTTGTAGACAAGAGACAAGAAGCACATCGGCTTGGGGTGTTTCTCTGGTGGGCAATGGGATAGGGGTTGGCTTGGGTATTCAGGGTTTTTTCCATATTGGGGGTCTCATTTAGCTGTGCTCTCCTCTGAAGGCATGGCCTTAGTCACAGTCCCTGGGTTTGCTGCTGTGCTCCCGAAGGTGCTGCTGCATGGGTGAATGGCAGCCATGGGTGCTGCAGGATCCAGAGGGAGCTTGGGGCTAGTGGTGGGGTGGGTTGAGTCCAGGCACAAACCCCAGCTCGAGTCTGAGGCCTCAGTGAAGCTGCAGGCTCACGTTTGGATCTGCTGCACCAAACCCACAGCGGTGGCTGTGCTGGACAGCAGGACGTGGCTGATACGCAGCAGCAGTGCTCTGGGTGTCTGGGACCAGCTGCTGGAACAAGGCTGCCCATTTTTTGGGCCTGAATCATTGGAGGGTCTTTGCTTTGACTGCAGCGTATGTATTGTAAGTGGCCCTGGAATACAAATCTTTAGATTCTAATCCAGATGCAAAATTGCCTAAAAGTCTGGATTTTGCAAACACGTACCTCTATTATTTGAAGGAAATTTGGAACTTGTCTTCTCATTTCTGTCTCATCTCTGTTTAAAGTATTTGTGCTGCTTCACACTGCTCCCTTCTGGAGCAAAAGCCCTTCGGCTATTAGATTTTCATCCCACTGTCTGCTGACTGCTGCCAGCATTCAATTGGGTTGTGAGCTGCTAGTGGCCAAAAGCCATCTCTGGTGGATTGCCTAATTAAAAGGGGCTATTGAAAACCTGGCATGGTCTAGAAAGTGGCTGTGTGTAGAGCGACCTTTTTAGGAAAAGCTGGGAAAACTACAGTATAATGATGGCACTCTATGAAGAAGGGGAGATGTGAAAGGTGAGTGGATTTTAATGCAATATGAAATAGTTTCCAAGTTTGTTTGACTTGTGAGTCCTTGTCAGCCTTCAGTACATCTTGTAGAGCCAGATGTCAGCTGCAGGCGGTACAAAGGCACCACCAGGTTGGTGTGTTGTTACATGTGGTTCCTTGGAGAACAGTGGACCAAGTCTGGGAACCAGCTCATGCAGGGAACAGGCTCAGGTTGGGCTTTCGGCAGTCAGTAGCAGGTCATGATGTGGGGAGGAAACCGTGGCGAAGTCTCTGCTTGACGGGACAAATATCTGCATCTGGAGTGCAACAGGTACAAGTTTATTCCCCACACTTCCTCATTTGGTTTGAATTGTGTATGTTCCTGGGGTGAGCTAAATGGCAGGAGGCTGGGATGCATGTTCCTGCACATTCGTCCTGGGATCCTGCCTGCTCCAGCCGCCTTGGCGCACTGGGGCTCCCTGGCTGCAGGAGGGCTCTTTGGGCATGGTCAAATAAGCTGCTGAAGAGAGGTTTCAAGCTTTGGGGAGGAGCTGGGGTTGCAGTGTTGTGTCCCTGGGATCTCTTAACTGTAGCGTCATTTTTTGCTGAGCTTGCTGCAGACCTCGGTGGATCTTTGCAGACAGATTTGGAAACACCAGTTCCCACAAATATTGAATAAAAATGTATAATGGTAGAGAAATGTAAGGTTTCCATACTTGAACCAAATAAGAGAAGTGCTCAGTTGCTGAATCCAGTAAGACCAGTGATTTTTAACAAATTTTGAAATTATTCAAATTATTCAGTTATTGTGATCTGAATTTCCTAACTGGGGGGGGATGAGGTGGGCAGGGAGGATCTCTAAAGGTCCCTTCTACTCAGTTAGTGAGGGGAAAAAACCTTTCCATGCCAGGCTACCGCAGCGGCCTGGGTGCTGGGAGCACGTGGTGCTGTTTCTGGATGCTGGTGCCAAAGCTGGTGAGCAGGTGATGCGCGTGGTGGTACCTATGGGGACACCTCTGTGGTGTGGGGTAGTGCTGCTGTTCAGGGGTGGATTTTACTGAGGATGCATAAAAGAATAGTAGAGTTCTGCTCATTATCTCAGAGCTTAATTGATTCAGCAGAACTAATGAGGAAAATACAGGAAAACATTTACTATAAACTATTGCTAAATAAAGCAGATTTGAAGTGACACATGCAAAAGACCAGTTGTGTTCAGTAAGAAGTTGTTACTTTAATAGATGCTTTTTTCAGCCCAGAATTGCACACATAAGCCTTTGGAGCACTTTGAGCATGTGAAGTGCGAAGTGTTAGGAGTAGCAATAATAAAAAATAACTCCTGAAGACTGAGGAGCCAAACTCACTGTTCACCCGGGGCTCCTCCCTGTGGGAAGGAGTTTGAATAGTTTGAGGTTGGTTTCTGAAGCCAAAGCTCAACATAAATGAGAAACACAGCTTGAGTGGTGGAAGGGGGGGCTCTTCCAAGGAAAGAGCAGCTAAGAAAATACAGCCTGAATAAATCAGGCGTCTTCCTCTGAGCAGTTTCAGAGGGATGTGTTAGCTGGGCTTTCAGTGTGGCGCGGGTGTCCTCGGGATGAGGCGTGCTTGGCTGATCCACTCTCTTCTTGTCCCTGGGGAGTGGGGCAGAGGAGCTGCATTTCCAGTGGGGGCACATTTAAAGGACATACAAGCTCTTGCTGCTTAAACGCTTGCTATTTTGACTATGACAACCCCTTTGGAGCCTGTTGTTTGTTAATCCCTCTGCCTGCCCATTCCTGGGGGATTTGATTGTATAATCTGAAGTATCGTATTTAATGCAGGATGAAGGCTAACATAATAAGCTTGACCAGTCTTCCTGGCAGCACGAAGGATGTGCAGCTTCAGTTAAAAGACTGCTGCTTTTCTGTACTTCTGTGCTCTGAGCAGTACTCGTGCACTCGCACGTGCTGCCTCAGATCCCTGCAGGGCGAAGTGCCAGTGTGTGCCCAACCCCGGCTTCAGCAGAGCGAGGATGGGGTCCTGTGCCAGGGCTGCCAGGCTGGGGGAAGGTGTTCGGGGGGGGCTGGGCAAAGCAGATCCTGCAAGGCTCCTGTCAAAGTTGCCCTCAGCTTCCTTTCCCAGTAGTTTGGCCTCGGGGTCAGCACGTAGGGTTGGGGTTTATGGGGTGATGGGTGGCCATGAGTCTGGCCAGTTCCTGCAGGAGGAGGTGGCAGAGGAGACCAAGGGGGTATCACAGTCTAGCTGCAGGCATCCAACCTCGGTGTCACTGCTAGAGCTGAGGCTGGAGCCTCTGGGGACTCCTCGGAACTCTTGCATCCTCCCTAACACCCTGAGGGAAGTGTTACAGCCACCCCCTGCCCTTTCCTCCTACACTTGAAGGACACAGCAGAGGATGGATGGCCACCGGGAGCCTGTGCATGTCCAAATTGTTGGGCTTTGCCCTCACCATAGCATTGCCTTCAGTCCAGCTCTTCCCTGGTGCTGTCCCAGTCCTTCCCTCTGAGGTGGGTTCTGCAGGCAACAGCCCGGCAGATGTACGTACATGAGGTCTGCCGGGGCTGCTGCTGCTGGAACAGCAGCCAGAGCTTGGGTTTCATCTGAGATGAGGTACGTCGCTGAAAGCATCTTCCGGCGTGTCAAACCCCTCACCTCTGGTGGTTTGAGGTCTGTGGCTGCAGTGGAGGTGAATGTTGCTGCTGCTGCTTCGATGCAGCAGTTTGGCCTGACCAGGCTTGGACTGAAGGTTTGGCGGGAGGTCTGTGTCTTTGCAGACTCAAGGAAAAGTTTCTCATTTGCTTTCAGGGGCTGGTGGGCTCAGCCTGTGTGGTCATCTCTGGCCCTGAGTCTGGCTTCAGGCATGTGGTCTGCTGAGCCTGTCTCCTGTAATGGGTGAGCACCTCGACCATCACCGAGAACTCATAAATCAGTGCAGGGAAGGACAAGTGGCACGGGCACCCATGGCTGCCAAGCATCTTGTGCCTCCAACCATGCAGATTCCTTAGTAATTCTCATGCAGCACAGAGGAGTTCTAGGGAGGCGAACAGTCCCAGGAGAACCACTTGTCTGCAGAGTGCTCACTGCACCCAGCCTTCCCCAGCGGCCATAGTCCTGGGCTTGCCAGTCTGGAGTAGAGAGAGGGAAGAATGAGTTTTGTAAGATGTGGAGGAAAAGCTTTCCTGTAAAATAAAAGTGAAGAGGCTGAAAACCTGCCAAGCATCAGGAGCTTTTTGACATGGGGTGACATAGTGGTGGAGGGAGCAGCGGGTGTGCTGACAGGGTCATTTCTCTCTGCATGGCTGATGCGCTCTGGGGCTGGTGCTGCTGGCTGTGGTGTGGTGGATGTGCCTGTGGCCGGGGAGCGGTTTGACAGGGAATCTGGGTATAGCTTTTCATTAGCAATTACTCCTCTTCAGCAAGACATTAACTTTCCTGATCCGGGGCTGGAGGCGATAGTCCCAGCTGCCATCCATCCATGGAGGGGTGAGGTGCATGGGGCGGCACATGGATTGTTGTGGTTACCCGGGGCATGGACTAACATGGAGTTCTGCAGGACAGGTCCTGATGACTGCTGCTGAGCAGGTCTTGCACGCTCAGGGAATCATCAGCTCCTGTGGACACTGACGGGTCCCCCAGCATTGGTGGGATGGAGCTGATTTACCGCCAGGACTCTGCCCTCGCTGTGTTGAGCTGCATCTGGCTGGAGAAGCTGCTGCCATGGGGGGGGCTGGGGCAGGCCATGGTCTGTGTTGCCACAGGGACCAGACAGATTGGGCAGCCCATTACTGGTGTCACTGGTGGCTCACAGGGCACTGTGCACCAGGACTGGCACTATGCAGATGTGCAAAACAGAGCGAAACCACCACTTCCTCGCTCAAGGAATTTGTGGTCTAAGGAAACGGTGAGACCAGGGTGCAAACCTCATTTTAAGCCTTTTTTTGGGTTTTTTTGAGGATGTCTCATGTGCTGTGGGGGTGCTGATTGCTTAGTGTGGTGGTTCTTGAGGAAGATTCAGAAAGATTCGTTTCATTAGAGGTTCTCAGCCCAAGTGCCTCGCCTGGCCAAGAGTGCACGTTGATTTGCCTCCCACTGCCTAGAAGATACGATGGGAAGTTAAAAGAGCTCTGTGATAATGCCTGCCCTTGCAGCAGCGCTACAATTAGAGACCGCTTACATCTCAAGTGCTTTAACAGTAGAGCCCTCTTCTGAGGATGGCATTTTCCTCCGGGCATCCCAAAGAGCCGGTTTCTGAGGGCTCTGGTGGTGACGCTCCAGCAGATAAACGCCTGATTGTGTGTACAAACTGCCGGCAGCCGCGGGGCGCCTGCGCCGGGCTCGCGCCCAGGCTGGGCTCTGCCCGGCACAGGGGAGGGCTTGTGCTCCCTGTTTCCATAGTGCAGCCGTGCTGCCTTGCCACCAGCTCTCACTCTGCCGTGCAACGGTTCCTCTGGATTTTAGCCTCTCCTTACTTACTCTTCTGCTTTGAGTCCATGTCTTGCTGTTGTTTTTCAGGCAGTATCTGAATTATTTTGAATATTCTCTCTGCAATCAGAGGTTTTCCTGAGTCATACCTAAATGGTAATAAAAGCCTCTAGTGGTTTATGTTAAGGAGGACAAGAGATAAAACTAGAGCCCTTTTACCACAGACTTTAATGGCCTGAAAATGTCAGTTGTGTGGGAGCAACTGCCAAATTTTGAGCCTATGAAGACTATGGCTAAGTCCCACAAATCAAGAAGTTTGGAGCAGATTATCGGATGCTGGCTGTGTCATTTTCCCAGGACTCCAGGCATGCTAAGAGCCAGAACTTTAATCCACTCTGATACGATGCATGAAAGGGGCTGGACTCCCTTCCCACTTTGTGCTGCTCCACAAAGCTTTCAGCCCCGCTGCACTGGAGTCAGAAAAGCCTTGCTGGAAGCACAAGCTGCAGGGCTTTTGAACTGTAGCCTGCTTTTGGTTCAGAAATAAACTCCACCTTTGCTAAAGAACTATTTTTAAGGTCACAAACACAGGATGCAGAAATCAGTATGTTTCATGGTTTTCCTGAGTGCTGCCTCACCACTCCTCTTCCTCCTTCTGTTTCCAGCAGACTTCCTTCCCGAGGGGACATCCTGCACGGCTGCCTCTGGGGTGCAGTGCCCGCCACCGGGAGCTGTAATGGAAATTCTGGGAAATTGCTTTTTCTGCTCCTTTTAGGCCTGGGATAAAGAACTGAACTCGTGCTGTGGAAACAGCTGAACTCTGGAGCTCTGATGCAGCTGGAAATCTCTCTCTGTCCCACTTGGTTTTTGCAGTCACACTTGGGGGTTGATCTGACTAACCCCGCTCTTAGATGTGGCTCCTTGGTTTGAATTAATTGGTGTCCCTGGTGAAATGGTGCAGAAATCCCAAGGCCGCGCTCCCTGTGAGCAGAGGGACACACTGCGGCCACAGCACTGCTCTGCCCGTGCTGGCTGCGGGATGTCTCCAGCTTGTGCCCGAGGTGACTCTTCATTAGCCTCGAAGTGCCAGTCGAATGTTTTGAGTGCAGAAGGATTTGAATCTAGGCTCGCCCCATATTTCTGTGAGTTACTGAGTATCCAGAGCATGTAGCAGAAAAGTAGTGGCAATACAGTAAATGCCCAGGGGGTTGCTTTAAAATGCAGATGATAGAAAGAGATTGGTTTGGCAAGAAAACATTTTTGCTTTCCCCACTTCAGGGTAGGGCAGTTTGATTTAAGATGGAGTGAGATTTAACCCATTCCGCATGGAGAAAGCCTGTAAGTGTGTTTTCCCAAGCTGTGGTCATTGCCTGATGTGTGCAGAAGGATGTGACTTGGCCATATCCTGTTTACTGTAACGTGACAGAATGAAGATGTCCCCTCGGTGCTGTGTTGTACAGAGACCAGAGCACAGTGTGTCACCCCACCCTGGGACTCGAGAGAGGGAAACACCATATGTCTCCTGCTGCCTGCTGTTGGAAGAGCTGATGTCATTTAAAGAAAGGTGTTTCAGGGGAAGGATGTCCGCAGTCAAATAAAGCTTAGCCAGTGTTAGAATAGTTGCATCCTGTTTACCATGGAAAACACTTGGTGCTGATATTGGCTCTGAAAAGTGTGATTTATAAGCAGGCAGGCGCAGCAGATAAGGAACTTCCCGTGATCTTGGCCCCCTGTGAGAAGAAAGGGCTGTGTCCTTGGGCTGCCAGCACACTAGTGCCGATACCAGCTCCACGGGCAGCTGCTGTGAGAGGAGGTGCTGAGCATCCCTCGGGCTCCCAGGGGGGCTCTGATGTGCCTCACTTTCCCATGGGAAGGAGACTTGTGAGCTTCAGGTGGTTAATACTGGTGAGGAGTAGTGAAAAGGGGCTAGAGATAATAATTCCCAAGACAAATACATAAACCCAAGTGTATGTCTAAGGGTCTAGCTGTGAAAGGGACCATTAAATCAGAAACATGAATGGCTTGCCATACCCTCTGTATGATATAAAATAGTTGTGTGGCCCAGTTACAGGAGGAAACAGACACACTTAAGAATTGGGGCTGTGATTTGATTTTTTTTAATAAGGTGAAATGCCATAGAACTGCAAAATGCATTTAGCAAAGTCCCTTCCATCCACAACACTTGATCCTTTCGTCTTGGTCCCACATGAACCAAACTGCGGCTCCGAGCACATTACCTCCTGCTTGGCACTTGCTTTAGCAGAGGAAGTTTTTCAAATCAGTCTTTGTTGCTCCACGTCCGATGCAACAGGCAGCAGCAGCGATGTAGGTCTGGTGTCTTCTGGGGTGCAGGGACTGAGAACAGGGTGGTTTCGCGGAGAGGACACAGTCTGCTGTTCGCAGCAGCACGCTTGCAGCAGGGAAATAAGCCCTGAATGTGTCTGCAGCAGCATGCTCCCCCTGCGCAGGGGTATGAGCTGCCCGCAGCACAGGGGAATTTGCTGTATGTGCCACTGCGCAGAGGATGCTGTGGATGGTGGTCTGGTGGGGGCCCCTTTCCTCCCACCTCTTCACTCCTGGAGGCACAGCCCAGGTGCTGTACATGCATTTTGGGTTTTAGCAAGTTTCTTCCCCATTGTTGCCTGGGGATGTGTTCTGTAGTGTGGGGCACCAACCCCACACGTCATGGCCAGGAGGGCTGGAGGTACACCCCAGCCCAGAGTCCATGCAGAGGGGTGGTCCTGCCTGGGTTTCACACTCTTGCTGTGAAGCCTGAAGATTTCCCTAATCTTCTAAACCATATGGAGAGAGGGGAGAGTTGAAGATTTAGTCTGGTTCCATTAATGAAATAATAATGATAATAAGGGAATTAAAATACAGGCCCTGGTGCACTCAGTCCTTGGAGGAGAGACTATGCTAAACAGGCTGGTTGTCAACTTCTGCTTGGTGGAAGCACGTGGTCCAGTTTCTTAACAGATACAGCCTCAAATCCCTGCATTTGTTCTGCTTAAATTAGCACTCCTGATGATTATTTTGGAAGGAATATCCATGTTAGGGCTGAGTTCAGTAAGGCGTGAAATGTGCTTAGTTTTAGGGATGTGGGTTGCAGCCCGCCAGTGGTCTCTTGTCTAGAGCTTTGTATAAGCACTTCCCACAGTCAAGGCCTGAATTTGGTGTGCTCCAGGCAGCCTGCAAGTACCTGCATGTCAGCCCTGCAGCTGCATGCCCACACTGCAAAGGGTGACAGCCCAGTTGTGGCTTCTTTTAAGATAAGCCTCAAATGGCAGTGTAGATGATGTGGTAATGGCCCTTGAAACCTGCCCATCATTTGAATGGCTTCAGCTGCACCCACAGCACTTTATAAAAGCTGCTGCAGGAGTGAGAGCGAGTAAATTGTCGGCAGCGAGACTGTTGTGATGTTCAGATGTTGTTGAATCCATCCACATCATCCGAGCAGAAATTACAAGGAGAGTCTTGGAGGATTCAGGGCGAGAGTGATCGTAAATCTTGGGTGTGTCTCGGCAGGGTAGGAGGAACATGAGGCATCAGTCCTGTTTCCAAATGCTGCGGTCATGCAGCAACTGTGCTAATTAATTTAGCACGGGATGGCAAAGGCTGTTGTCTTGCTTTGGGCCAAAGGAGCCACATGTCTGCTCAGAGACAAGACTTACAGGTGAGGAGTCCTTACCAATTATTCTCTGCCTTCAGCCCTTGGCACTAGGTAGCAAATGGACATGGGAGCCTTGGCACGGGCCTCTGCCCTGGCAGTGCCGCTCACGTGGTGGTTCCCACTGGAACTGGGCACCTGCTCGACCTGCAGCGCCTGCATCCTGCTGTCTTGGGTTTAACTTTTCTGTAGCAAAGGCAGTTCCTGCTCCCTCAGAGTTTGGAGGAACAGCTTGAAAGCAGAAGCCAGAGGTGAATAATGAACACCTGGTGGTCTTGGGCACAAGGCAGAGCTGTACGTGCTGCCCGGGGCATGGTGAGTGGTGCAGGCTGAGGCTGGATGGGGTCAGTAGCTCTAGTGTTTCTGGGCAGTTTTGGAGCTGCTGCTCTTCCTTCTGTGTCCCACAGTGCAGTGCCTCCTCCTGCCCAGCACCTGCTCCATCCCATCCTGTCCCAGTGGAAATTTTGCTGTTGTTGCAGTAGCAGCCAGACCAGAGCCAGGATTTACAGTCGGGAGAGTCGCCTGCACGCTTCCCCCTCCTCCCCTTGGCTCTGGTCTCAGTCACTTCCTCACTCACTTGCAGGGAAATAATATTTTGAGCTTTTATTGGAAAAACCTTTTGTTTCACCTTTTGTTTGAGAAAGAAGGAGCCGGAGATGGCGTCTGGGCTGTACGCTCCCGAGCCCTGATCCCAAGCACTGACCTGCAGGAAGTGAGACCCCTCGCAGCGCTGGGCAGTGCGTGGGACCAGGGCAGGCGGCCCCTGGGGGTGCTCCTCGTCGGTGGGCTCCTCCCCTGCAGGCAGCCCTGCCGGAGAACAGACCTCTGGCTGCCCTGGTGGGCGAGGAGACAAGGAGACCCCTTGTCTCCTTTCACCTTTGCACCAGTCTGTTGTGTTGAGGTCTGAAGGTGCTGCTACAGTAAATGGACCTTTGGCTGGAGGATGCCCTCCTGAGGTGCCCTGCACATGTATGGCTCCAGCAGCAATCCCCATGCTGCCCTGATCCTGCCCGTAGCATGGACAAGGGTGGAGCTTTTCCAGCAGGTCATCTCCGGCAAAGCCTGGTCTGGATTTGGCTCTGAGGTAGGTCTGGGAAGCACAAAGGAGGCTCTATCACAGCTCTTTGCTCCCGGATTAGCCAGTTACATCTTCCTGTTCCCATGGCGCAGTGTTGAGGAGCTTTCCCTGG
>NW_009926474.1:0-19784 GCF_000696875.1 Nestor notabilis
GTGTCATCAGCAAACTTGCTGAGGGTGCATACAGAAGTGTTATAATATTTAAAATACATACTTGAATTTTTAGAAAAGGTTTGAAAATACTACCTGAGACTCCTGACGTTTTTTGATTGCATGTTTATACAGTTTGTGCAGCTTTCTGGCATCAAATTCTGTAAACTTAGAGACAAAAATCCACAAATTTCTGAGGAAGAAGAAAAGAAGATATAATTCTTTTATACATTTTTCTTGTATTATGCATCAGAACATGGATTTAATTGAAATTATCTGAACAGCAGTACTTCAGCAAACCAGAAACACTGAAATAACACAGTATTGCCTAGCTGCACAGCGAACACTACGTAGCTGTATTTGAAATATTTGAAAGATTAACTCCCTTAGCATTTGCCACTACTTAATATTTATCGTAAATACTTCAGAATGCAAAGTGGACGGAAAGTAGCACTAATAACAATCATGTTTAGAATGACTTGTGAAGCTGCATAAAAATGTAGCTATCCATTTATGAATGTCTTCTGAAAGGTTGTTTGAATGAGTATTCACCACTCAGTAAATAAAAACTATTGTAAAGTCAGTAAAAATACTTTCAAAATTGAAATCTCTTACAGTGTAAGACGTATGACCTTACTGCATGAAAATATCAGAGAGAATTTTTCCACAGAATTCCAAAACCTGGTCAAACCTTTGAAATGAAAGAAGAACTGTGAAAGAGGAACAAATCGTCTTTTGCCGTCAAGATGTCAAACCTCTAAAGCAGTAATTTCCTTCTACAGATAACAGATGTGAAGCCTAGATTTTTTGTTACTAAGATTTACAGGTGGAATGCTTAAAAGAGACTACAGTCTAGTGTTCAGAAGCATCTGAAGTGTGCAAGCTCACGAAGCAACAATCTTCTTCTTTGCCATAACACTGACATTTTGGTCTAGAAGTCTGCAGAAGTAGACAACCAATCAATGGTGTGCCTAATGATACCTGTATAACTTTATGTAAGCTAAGTATCTTAATTACACTTGTTATCAAAGATAGCTGAAATACATATTTTATTAATCTTTATATAACATTGTGGCATTATAAAAAAGAATAGCTCTGAGTTTCCACTTCAAGAAATGTAACATTTACCAAAATGTAAGACGTGGATCTGGGTTTTATATCTCAGATCACCTTAATATTTTGAACTAAAGCAAGTAAAACCAGCAGAAGCATTCTACAGAAGCAGAAGTTTCCGAGAAAATGAAACACTTAACAGATTTTTGTATATGGAAGAACAGGCTGTATTTTCAACCATAAAAATATTGAAGTGCATATTCTGACAAAAGTAACCCAAACTGCATTAAGAACTTAATGAAAAAGTTTACAAACCAAAATATTTTTCTTATTTTTTTTCACCTCCTAAAGATGCAAACGCTACTTTCATTTTTTAAATATATCTGAGTACATCATGATAAAAACAAGATTCAAGTCATAGTTAACATATAATTTAATTTTAGAGTATATTTTTAAAAGAATAAAGAATTCTGCAACTCAGTATCATACAAAGCTCAATTTGCCTCAGGAATTTTAAAGCGTTTGCTTTCAGTTTTAAGATACGAGATGACTCCACCTAATGGGCAAAATGCATTGGTATGCAGTATGAAAAAGCCAGTCCATTAAAAATCAGAACCATCTATAATCTTCTTTTTATAGATTCCTATTTAAAACATGAGAAAGATACCGGAAAGGGAAAAAAGAAATGAGAGAAATAATTAAAAGCTACTCTGCCCAATAGAACCAATTATAGATTTTCCTTTTTCAAGAAAAAACATGGAGAATAACTTACTTTCTCCACTGTTTAATTTGTTCAGGATTTGTGTACTCCTTTAGACATTCAGTAATGTGATCCCCAATTTTGATTAGACACTGCCTAGTATGTTCCAGCTGCTCTCTTTCGGAAAGGCCCTTCTCTGGTCTATCCAGCTGTTTCAATGCTGCTTTGACAGGCCTCATTCTTTCTTTGCACTGTAAAATGGAAACAAGTAATGTATTAATTCAAAGGAAAAGAAAATTCTAAACTATCACCCACCCTTTACTGTGATATACCCAGGCAAGGCCAGTATTGTTACAAGCCAAATGAAACACAAGACTTGTTCACAGCTCTTCAAAATCTTTTACAGGTTTCCTTTGGAAAAAGATGTATTTTGAATCCCCTGGAAATTTACTCCTCTATGAAAGCATTAGATTATATAAAATACAGATATCAAAGATGTAAGAAATCACTAATTTAATATAAGGGATTTCCTAAGGGAAAGGACTTATTACAACTGAGTTTTACAATCAAAGCTTTCAGCACAAGCATATGGGTCAAGACAAACTTTTTAGCACCTTGAAAGCTGTACTAACTCAACATCAAAATTAAATATGAGTGTTCAGAACATTTCAAAAAGGTACTTTCTGCAAATTAAACCAGGCATTCAGCAGAGGATCAACATCGCTTCTCCAAGCAGTTTTAAAACTTCAGTCCTACTCAGATTCTAGGAGAACTTGTGCTATTGAGAGTAAAGCTAGTTTGGGTATGCTTAGATTAGTAACAACAGCGATGCCAATGCAGATACATGTCATATGTGAGTTCCTAAATTTTCACACTTTGATTCAGATATTTTAATAATAAATCCAGACAAAACTAGTTAGCACAATTTCAATTACAGACATTTGGTTAGGAATACCATCCAACTACAACAGTATGGTAAACAGATGAAGAAATGCATATTCCCCTTGTCACAAAGAGCCAAATCAGTTAAGCCTCAATAACCTACAGTAGCAATTTGTATTTGAAAATGTAGTTAAATATGCTGAGTAGACTGCATTTGACCATGGCATAGTGATAAAAATACATTCCAGAAAAAAAAGCCTGGACAAAGAAATGCTTTCCTATACAGAGAACCAACCTAGAATTACTCCCAGTAAAAACAAAAGGAAGCCTATAGATAAAAACCAAAAAAACAAACCACAATCCACACAAACAAAACCAAAACATACCAAAAAAACCCCACCACAAACCCAAACATGAATTAAAAAAAAAAACCCCAAACCAAAAAACCAAAACACAACCCCCCAAAAAACAACCCACACTTTTTAAAGAAAAGACAAGACAAATCATTGTAATGGAATGAAGTTTAGTATCACCATTACCATGCGAGCATCTAGGGATAACTAGGGAAGCTATTCCATTGCCAGCTCATGCCACTAATTAATTAAGGAGCTGCACTGCATATTGCACGAGACACAGCTTTAAGTTGTCCTTCAGAAGATGGCTTACTTTAGAAGAGTGCACTGCTTGAATACAGAAAAATAGAATTGTACATGGAAATCAAGTGATTTTCTTCACTTAGCCACACAAACATATCCACCTGAATCACTTGAGACTCATCCTGGAAATCACAGCTGAGTTACTTGAATGTTTAGAGTAAAACCATACATAGACCTGTCACTACCATACTCAAGAGAATCTTACTTGAATGTCACAACCAGCACCCACAACAACCCCAATAAGCCTGCCTGGCAAAAACAAACAACTGTTGAAATCTTGAATGACAAAACATCCACAGGAGAATAGCTGCTCAAAGAGACTCATTAATACCTCTCCAAAGGACCCAGTCAACCTATAAAATTTACATAAGTTGTGCATACGTACCTTTTTTCCTCTAATATTGATTCTTTTATTAGTCAGAAGTAGTGATTAAACAAAATTATTTTGTTGTCAGAGACATTACTCCAGCAACGTATTTGTATGGGCCTTAGCGTTTGTCCTTCCTGCGTCTACTAATTTAAGTCTGTAATACTTCCGAATGGAACTGCTAAAACTTAATTTCTCTTTAGCTTACAAAGAATAAAGGCGTACATGATAAAGCAAAGCCAGAGACTCTAGCAGTTGAACTGAAGGTCATTGATGTCTACTCTTTAAAAAATAACTCAAGAAGTTATTCTTGAGGACATACTTTTTAAGTCTATATTCTAAATCTATTCAGCAGACAGACCAAGGGATAAATGCTTAATAAATACAGTAAACTGATGGGATGAAGACAAAAATTACTTTTGTCCAGTATCAGTAACATTCATGCATATGAGACTATACTAGCAAAAGAAAACCTGTGTTATTGTGCCCAATAACAGAATCAAGAACACCAGAAATTGTCCTCTTATAAACACTAACTTATCAAACAGGGACTTACCACACTAAATGTTTTCTGATCTAGTTCTTCAGATTCTTCTGATATTGGAACTGGTTCACTAGTTGCAGTAATATGAACTGGAGTATCCAACAATGGCGTTTTTTTAGGTTTTTCTTTATTTTCAGACTTTACTTCATTTACCTAAGAACAAGATATAAAAATATCTAAGTAAATTTTATTTTGGTTCTGGAATTCTCTTATAATACACAACAATCCCCATAACTACTGCATTCTTTTCAACAGTAAGAATAAACACTATGCTGACATTCAATGACAGTACATTTTACTTGTTTTGTGGGATGGAAAAGGAGAATGGAAATTGAATAGAAGAATTTCTCGCACACACTTGTACTTTCAGTCCAAATAAAATACGTTATTACTGAAGGCGTAATTTCCCATTTCAAATGCCTGTCATCATGGTTTCGGGTGGTAAAAAATAAAACTTCAAATTATGTAAAAGACTTCAATGAAATGACAACTGGTAAGATCCAAAATACGTTTTAATCTCAGAATCATTCACATAAACCTAGTGGCCTTTTCTAGTACTATACAAGATAAGTAAACCTAGTTACCTTCTCTTCCTTTACTTCTTTTTCTTTCTGAGTAGATTCTTTTACTTTGTTTTCTCTCTTTTCTTTAATATCTTTTTCTTTTAATTCTTTTTTATCCTCTTTTTCTTTTTTCTCCCTTTTCAAATCCCTCTTATTTTCCTTTTCTTTTGTCTCTCTTTTTTCTTCAGCTTCCTTCTTTATACCAATATCTGGCTCAGGCTTTTCTTCATTTTCTTTTTCTGCTTTAATTTTTTTATGTGGATGTTTCACTGAAACAATCTCATCCTGCAATACGCAAGCATATATGTCACATCAACTGAGTTCCTATCTATACAAAGTTTTGTAACTGTCAGATTAAAACATATTTTTATCTGTGCATTTTTTTTTTCTTTTCGGACATAGATTTTTAACATGTATCAGATTGAAACTGCATTCAGTTCTAAGGTGAGAACTACTCATTCACTTCCTTGATGTGACAAAGCAAAGTACTGATTTGGCAGTGGTAGTGGAGGTGAGAAATTACGTCAATTTAACTTAGAATTCTGTCACTCTAAAAGGTAGTTAGGCTCTGAACAGCTAAAAACTGTAAGTAAACAGGTGTCACAAAACTGAGCTGATTGGCCAGGACACTCAAGTGATGCAGATGTTAAAAGACCTCTGTTCTAGTTAGCTCTGTTCCAGCCACTTTTTACCATTATTAAGCATTCACAGAAGTAACAGAGTCCCAGCTTTCTCTTTTCCAGAGGTGTTCTTTTTACTAGGCTTAAAAAGTCTTAGTTACAGATTAGTCTGACAGGGGCCCATTTAATTATCTGAAGGTGAACAAAGAATCGCTCCACTGGTCTTTATAACATCCACCTGTAGGGTCTGACATGGAAACTCAAATCCTTTCAGACATGCAAAAATACTATAGCAACAAAAGTATTACGTACAGGAGCAAGAATCATAATGATCTTTGAATTTATTTGAGTACATCCTAGAAAGGCATATATAGAATCTGTTGCAGAATAACAGATAAAAGAATATCTAATACATGAATCCAAACAAGTTACTTAGATTAAGTATTGAGTAATCAGCCCAACCAGGACTTCAGTATTTAGGTATCGTGGAAACTTCCCTGCAAAAATCCAACAACTCCAAGAGCTTCCTGAACATTCTAGCAGTTAAACAGTTAAGTTTTAAATATTGCACACAGTATTGCAGCTAAGCAGCTAAAGCCAACTGTTCAGGTGGTTGAAGACCATTCTTGCATATACTCCAGTTTTCAGAAGTGCAACTGTTAGTCTGTGCCTGAAAATATTAGTGATGAATGTGTGTTATTAAGTATGCAAAGGAGGACAGCATTCTAGGCACCTTCCCAAAACATAAGTGAATCAACTGACTAGCAATGTCTACTGTTTTGAGTGGAGATTAAGTCAAACACTCATTTTTTAAGTAGTCTGAGCATTTAATTTAGTTTTACGATTCAGTTGCCCATGTTAAGCCATTCTACATTCAATTTATTTAATTTTTTCCCCAGTTTTACATTTTAAACTCCATAGTAGGGTTTAAATACATACAGAAATGATTTAGTTTAAAATTACTATTTTTTTTTAATAGATGGTTCTTCTAAGGTTGACTTGGTTTTAACAATGTATTCACTGTGTCTTCCATGTATTCACTATACCTACAGTGAGATGACAATCACAATGACTTGTAATAGTTTAAAATGGTTGTGAGACACTTCAGTTTATTTTAAACTGAAGTATTTTAATGATACATATAGATTTGCACAGATTTATTTAAGCTACTATCAAAGTCATGAAATTAGCTGTGACATGACCCCGAACTTCACTTAAATTTTCATCTCTAGTGGTTACTGCTGTGTAATTAGTGTTAGAAATAAAAAGATGAAACAAAAGTAGAGGCCTAAAGAAACATCAGAACTTACAGAACATTACAACGTTAAATAGTTGGCTAAATAGTCTTCTTGGATAATGAAAGCCATGACATACACAGAAGCTTTAACATGCAAGTGTTTAAGTATCATCTATTCATGGTGCTCATTCTAATTGAGATTGATGTTTTTTTCCTGAGCCTGAATAAAAAATTTTACCTGAAGAATCACTATCAGTTGTTTAACACATTATTTTATAATTGTGTGTTGCATTAGGTTTGTTAGACCACAACGTTTTTTAGAATGTCATTTTGAAAATTACTTGCAATTCTTAAGTTACTGGCTTATCGCTAAATTAAAATAGATACAGTCTTCCATGTGCTTGTACTGATGCAACATTAGCTGTACTGGCCACAGGAAATGGATAACTTTCAGGTGCTTCCATTTTACTAAGCCAAACAACACATAAAATAGAAATCAATCCTAGCAGGAAGAACCGAATAGCCATCTTTACCGTATGAAAAGATGTTTACCTTGTTATCCTCATCATCATCTTCATCAGATTTTTCTGAGGGTTGTGGTGATGAATCACTTTTTATTTCTTCTTTAATTTTTGCAGCCTTCATCACCTTATTCTTCTTAGTTCTTGTTTTCCTTCTCTTTGAATTGCCCTGAATGCAAATTGGTCTCTTTAATATGAAACTGACATGTATCTTTGCACCACAATTGCCAGAAAAAAAAAGAGATTTGTTTAAATTGATTTATTGCCATTCATTACCACCACTTTTCTCAGGACTGGAGAAGGGGCATAGTGCAAAAGTAGAGAATACATACAAATAGTAAGAGAAAAATTCAGTATGAAACTGCAATTAATTTCTCGAGTTAAGTGTCATTACATGACACTCTGTATTACATATGATTTGTAATGCAGAGTAATACTACAAAGAAGTACAGAACTAAAAAAGGGCCAGTTGACATGCCCATAAGCATATTATCTCAATAATGAATGCCAAATTTTACTTACTGCACCAGCAAGCCTTTGTGCTTCCTTTCTTGCAAGGTCTTTGTTAAGTAACTTAATGAGGTAGTCTGCTCGGGTCTGTAACTGCTTCGCCTGCGGTTTCTTATCTGGATCATCAGGTAAAATCTAAGGAGAATAATGGTAGTATAACAGCTTTCAGTACATATTTTCAGGTTTGGAAGATGCTACCCTGCAGCACATAGAACTGAAAAAGCGGCATAAAAGGTGGAAACAATCCTTTTCAACTATGCCTGGCAAATATGCCAGCATGTTTGAAGCAATGGAGAATTTTTTAAAGGTTTTAATTTCTCTCCAATCACACAGACAATGCAGTCTTGGAAATTACCTCACAGTTTAAAACAAAGTCAGGAAACCAGCCTCAGATTTCTGTTTCCATTCTGATAGTTTAATTAAGACATTTATAAGAAACTTACTTAAGAAAGTTAATTAAGAAATTTAACTCCTGTACCTATCATCAACAGAACTCTTGGCTCTGCCTCATTCATCTTCTAAACACTAAATTCACTACATGTCATTGCAGATGCCAAAACCATAAATAGGTGGTTTCAAAACACTAATGGAAGGCAGAAGCAGAAATCATTATTAAATTAATTTGGACACAACCCTAGCTCCTCAAATCCCAAACCCATAGCTTGCTGCCACAGTCACAAAGTTTACCTCATCTCAATCTTTTTCTCAATACGTGTTGCTGATTATTGCTAAGGAGCTACTGCACTCATTTTAGTACAGCTATTCTCATATTGTGAGTGAAAGACAACTTCAAGTGAGGAACCTCGGGATTAAGTAGGGATGGGGAAACAAAATCAAATCTAGAATAACCTCCTTTCCAAAAGATCAAGAACACATAATGGACAAAACTAGAACAGTTAAAATAGAGAAGGAGAAGACTGAAAAAATGCAAATGACAGCGGTCCAGCTACATGGATATAGGTCAACAAAACTGACTGCAAGAAAGAACACTTAAACCGAACACACAAGACCTTAAAATCTAACAATATACCACAAGAAGAATACTAAGAAGTACAACTGATGTATAAAGTCTCCGCAATTTCAGTTATCATAAAATAAGTTCTTTCAGTATTCGTTCTTAGTGGCATTATTATGTAAACAAAAAAAAAAATAATCCTTCAGAAAGTGTGGATGACATACCTTCTGTGTCAAACTAAGATCAGGATCCATTTTTATCATTTCCCAGCTGCCATAACCATACTCATAGATGCCTATCAACAGATTGGAATCATCTTCCTTACCCCAATCGATATCAAAATGAGCAGCCTTGGTGTGGCATGGGATGACGTATCTAACAGAAATAAGTTAAAAAGACAAGGGATTATTACTTCTGACGTTTAGAAAAGAACATACTAAAAGTGATCTAACTAGGTTTATTTTCTCTGCTAAGATGTTGGTATATTTAGGAAATTAACAAAAATATTTATCATCACATTTTCTTAAGATTTCTATAAAACATTTACTGAAATCAGCACTGAAATGTGCTTTAAAGCTGACCAAGACTAAAATATGAAGAACACACATCTGTCTGTGACCATGAGCTCTGTCACAGAGTTAGCTAACCATGAGCAAGAATAAAAATCGTCATGTAGTGTAACTGCTAACTAAGCGGATAGTTTAGGGATTGTGAAACATAAGGAGGGAACGGAAAATGTTCAGGGAGTAGAAACAACTACTGCTTTCCCCTCAAGCAGAGACGACACATACAGGAGCTCCTCAGCAAGCCTGAATTCTAATTCTAATTATTACTGCTAACTGAATACAGCCCCCAGTGAATACAATTGGGAAGCCAAAGCTGTTACTGGCTTCCACAGCAAGGGAAGAAAGAATGAAGAAAAGATGTGGAGCATGTTGATGATGCCAGTCCTTACAGGGAATAGAGGACAATGCTGTTACAGTGTGCTTTTGAGTCAAAGTTACCTGAAACAAAGCTAATAAAACTTGAAAAAGATTCAACATGACTACATCCTAAAAAAAAAAAACCAAAAAAAAACAACAGAAAAAACCCCCACCAAAAAACCAAACCCCCCAAAAAAACAAACTAAAGAACCAAAAATCAATACCTTTTTCTTTCTTCTGGATCTGAAGGAATGGATTTGTGCAATGGTGCCAACTCTTCTTCATGAGAGATAACCAGCTTTGCATTCACTTGCACTCCTGAGATTCGGAATGTCGGGCCTTTAACTTTCCCAAGTCTTCCTCCTTAAAATAAATGACAAAGCTATTAAAATATTTACCTTTACAAATATCACACAGAAAGTAGTAAAGAAAACAAGACTGATGCTGTATCAGCAAACTTTCACTTATACCAAATGACTTTTTCTTAGCCAAATGCTTAAATTAAGTTCCAGAATCAAAAGGTCTTCCAAATAACAAATTAATTTTAGTTTCACAGTAAAGCAAAGACATATGGCTGTCTCCAATGATGATTCACATACAGAAAAGGAAATTAAAAGTCACCTTACCATAGCCCTTTTTAAAAATTACCCAGCATGCCAACATTTTTCTTTATATTTTCCCCCAACAAAACTGTTTTCTCTTATGATCAGAATGCAAGAATTCAGACTTGACATTTTTTATTGACTCCTAAGCTCCCTGAACATTGTACCTGCTCTTTCTTGTCCAGATGAATTGTCCTTTAAAGCTTTAATGCATCCATTATGTACAAGCTCTCCCAAACGTCGAAGATCTATCTCTGATTTATCAACTAGCTCAGCATCTCTAGCTACAGCATCTAACCTGTAATAAAACAGATACACATTTTAATATCTCTGAAATTTCAGTAATTGTGAATGACTCCTTCAGACTCTGAAACTAGAGAAACGATCATTTAAGTTATCACACTTGCTATGCTGTGTACAATTTTGATCCTAGGAGGAAAAAAAAATAGTAAAAAAAAAAAGTGTGATTCATGTATTAGAAGACAATACAACAAAAACTGAAAAGCACCCTAACCAGACAGTGTTAAGTTACTGTGCATTTATTTTAAAAAGAAAGGAATCATTATATATAGTAAGTTCATACAGACCATAAGTATTTTTAAGGAATGTAAGGAAGGGAAGTTTTTCTTGAAATATGGAATATAGCAAGCTTAAAAATAAGAACTGACAGTAAGGAAAATGCAAAACTAACTTTCATAGTCACAGTAGATAAACTGACAGGCTTTCAAACAGGCTATCAAACAGGACAGTTGAATGATTATCACCAATGAAGATTAAACGAGACAGAAGGTAAAGTATAAAGAGAATAAATACTCCTGCAAATTAAAAGGTTTGTTGTGTGGCTCTTTGCACACATACCATAGATGGAGAAGGGGAAGATACTAACCTAAAATCATGCTATATTCAAGACAAAAGACTAGACACTTTATTTTCTCTTCAGCGTAAGATTTCTTGGTATATTGCTTGAATTCTTATGAGAACAAGATTCCAAGTTGTTAATAACGAAACAGGTTTACCTTTCGAGGGGGCCACCAAATTTCTTGTAACTCTTGATAAACCTAGTAATAGAAAATAATACTGCCTTTTAAACATATGCTTAGCTACCTACATTAGTTTCACAATTGTATTAATACAATTACTAATCCTAGTACAATGCTAGGTAGACAATGGAAAAAAATCCATAAAGTAGGGCAGCTTCGTATATCCAGATAACCCCCACAAAATCAGTTTCAATGGTTTAAGAACTAATGTAAATAAACCAATAGAAAGTACAATTTATTTCAGAAATCACTTTATTAATTTCAGAAGACACAAGATTCAGCAGCTGGATGTATCTAATCATAAAAATTTAATGTGGATTTACAGTAAATGGACATTATGTTATGCCTTATATAGTAAAAGGAGCAATTTGCAACAGGTAATTTGAGGATTTTGGAAGACATGACATGAAAAAAAAACCACTCTCTGTAGCAATGTAGAAGCGATGGAAAGAAACTGGAGATAACTGGGATAGAACTGAAATAAAATAAATAAAAATAATTTTAAAAAGAAAGAAAATTTCCTCAACAATCAAGGCCTCAAATGCTAGCGCAAGCACAGTATTAGCCTTTGGAAGAAGTACCAATTGAGTGTGTTGCTAAATGAAATAGAAAGGCAAAGAGAGTCTTTAAAGTTATTTTCTAACAAAAAATACTTCAAAAGCTTTACAGCACTTCAGACAAATATGCATACTTAAATTTCAGAAACAACGCAACATTTCACAACCCCAAAAAGGTAGGAAAAAAAAAAATCCCTCCTTCTTCAACCCCAAAAGATATTTTAGCACCAAATATTGAAGGCACTTGCTGTACAGGATTCAAACAGGATTTTACATTTTTTTAGTTTAAAAAAGCATGATACAAAATTAATTCACCTTGTGTCAAGAAATCTAAAAAGGAAACAAAATCCACTCAAATTTTTGTAGTTGTCACGAAAAAGATTTACATATTCTTTCAGCACTGTAGTAAATAAAATAATGGGAAGCAGATTACTTTGCTTGTATGTTAAAGGAAAAGCTTACCCATTGTAACCTTTTTGAAATCACCATCTTCATGGGTTGCAGGAATTAAGAAATGTAAAACAATCAAGAATATTTTTCAAACCTAATTTTATCCCTTGTTAAAATGGGTTCAAATTCTTGCTATGACAGTTAACTATGTCAGGACCACACAAGGTGAAACATTAAATGCCTAGAACAAAAAAAATTTCAGAAGGCAGTCTATTCTTCCTGAATTTCTTTGTACTTTCAAGCATCATCACGTCTTGTCCCTTTAAATATTCATGTCCCCCCATATCTTACCGCCTGATCTCTGCATCACTAAATCCTTTAATATTTTCTCGAGGAATAGTTCGTGGTCTTCCACGCTTTTTTGGTCGTTTCCTTTCTGAGATGGAGTCACTATCAGATCCAGAGTATCTTCTACTCCTACTCCGCCTCCCTTCACTTCCATTAAAGCTGATCTGGAATGTCAGATAAAAGCTACACCATTAACAAACATAAGTAAAGTTTTATACAGCCTGTCAAAAACGTGTTCAGAAAAGGACGAAAAAACACCAAAACCAAAACCCAATGATAACCCCCAACAAACTCACTAAACCAACAGCAACATGAAAGTACAAGTCAGTCAGAACCAAGAGACACCTGTTTTGCGCAGTTTCTCATCCTTGGGAGCATGTATATTTCTTCAAGTTCTTTTTGTCTTTCTTCCTCTTCTATTCTTCGCCGCTGGACTTCTGGAATGATTTCTTCCCAATTTCTTGAATTTCTTTCTGGTTCCAACTCAATATCATCTTCATCCATGTTGGAAAAGTTGGCCACCTTGTATATCAGATTATATGTATTTTCAACAAACCGATACATGACTTCATTTGAAAAAGTTTAATCAACTAGTATTTTAGGAAAACTAAGGTCTAGACGGCATATTTTATGTACTTCCATATTTGATGTTATTGTTTTATAATATGTATAAAATTTATACATAGAAAATACTTCATAAAACACTGTCCCTAAGGAAAGTATTTTTAATCATTTATGAAAGAGACATGAGACTCCTCGCAACACGGGCTAAGATGAGTAAAGATGAGAATCTTTTTCTTCTTTTAAAAGTCGCTATTACCGATGCATGATTAAACACCTTTCCAGTAGCTGTAAGATTGCTGTTTATCTTTCTTCAAAATAGGGCTAACAACATTTGAATGCCTGAGTTAATGTGAAACTATAATAATGTAAAACAAATCGAACATTAATACACTGTAGAAACCAAAATATATTGCAAATGATTCATCAGCAGGAGAGCAATTTAATAATCTGCTGATATAAACAAATACCTCCAGTTCTGCATTTTTTTTGCACTCAGATTATAATATGTTTAACTGAAAACACTCAAAATACGTTGTACTCAAGTTTACTTCAGGGCTAAAAACCATTTTGAGAATTCATCAACCAAGAAATGCAAACTTCGTATTTTGTGTTCAGTGATACCAAAGTCAGTAAACAAACCACAAAACTACCTGGAATTCTGATCACACATTAATAAATACCTCTCATTTTATTAGCAAAATACAGAATCTATTTTAAAATTTGTATACTGATGGTTGGTACTCTGTATAGATGAAAAAACATTTTATTAGAAAGAGATGCAGATTTGACTTACTGAGGCATCTACTTCTTAAGAATGAAGAGACAGATAGGTACACAGAAGAAAGATAGTACTGTTTATAAAGGAAAGTGTAATATGCAGGAGGGAAAGAAAAGACCAATACCTTGAACTGTGAAAGCAATTCATCTCCCACTGTTAATGGACCTGGCTCATTTTCCCGAGTTTCGGCCCTCTTCAAAATTTCATCTATATCCATTTCCTAAAAAAGAAGTTTCTCTTTACAATGAAGTAACTAATACATATTTTCAGTTATTATATTATCTATCTAGTCCAGAAACACTACTTTACCTGGGGCTCCTGTTCTTCCCCTTCAGGTTCTTTAAAAAGTTCCTCAGCACCAAACTTCAAAATCGCGGATAACTCCTCTTTATTAAAAGGTGTTGAGCTGAAACAAAGTGTGTTTGAGGAAAAACATTTTATCTTAGTAACTTGAAAAAGTTCTTCATAATCACGAGTCAATTAAACTTTCTTTTTACTGTTAAAATAAAAATTACATATATTTTTAATATATAATATGCATATAAAAATCTATATAATATGTATAAGACAATATACTTCACATCTTTACTTTTTAAACCTTATTTTGCCTTTAGTTAAACAAGTGAAGCAACTTACGTTTTTACTTACTTGTCAAATATACTTAATGGTAAATTGGTATGGCAATAAATACAAACATACCTTGAAGGAGTAGAGCCTGTATGTAGTACAGTTTTCCCTGTAGTGTCCATTCTCTGAATTACTAGATGATCTAACACCATCTTTTTCTTGGCTCTTTCAAGAATATCTTCTTCTACTGATCCCTTTGTGACTAGCCGATAAATATTAACCTATGTATATTACAAAAAAAGTAAGCAACAACAAGAAGAAATCTCAGTCTTCACTACATATCTTCTGAATTTATTGACTGATTTCAAGAATGAATTACTAGCTCAATCATGTTACCACAGACTTTACATAATTAAAAAACAAAAAAAACCAACCAAACAAAAGCAACAGAGAAATTACTTCTTAGACCTGCCTTTTTTAAGCTTCAGTGATTTGACACAAGCATTGCCACAAGCAAAATTGTCACATTTCAAATTATTACTGTATGTCTTCTGCAAGAAAGAACCCTGAAGGGAACTAAGAAATATTTAAGCAAGGGGGATGCGCCTGGTGTAGTAGCTATTTTCTAGAATGACATGATGCCAATAAATGTGAGACAGATAAGCACACAACTGTTCTCCCTCTCCCACCCATATTATCTCTCCGTACATGGGAGATTAAAAAAAAAGAAATAAAATTAAATCAGCATTACTAACATTACATATGCAGCAAGTATTAGTTATTCTCACAAATATATGAAGACTGAATGGTGCTGACCAAAAGCAAACAGCTAACTGTACAGAACCCTCCTTCAGGTTTGGAGCTTAAAAGCTGAACGTGCATACCTGTTTCTTTTGTCCAATCCTATGTGCTCTAGCCTGTGCTTGCAGATCGTTCTGTGGATTCCAGTCAGAATCAAATATAACTACAGTGTCGGCAGATGCCAAGTTGATACCTAATCCTCCAGCTCTGGTAGACAGTAAAAAGCAGAAATCCTGAAATCATAAAATAAGAAGTAGTTTTATATATAATAGTTGCAATATTCTGAAAGGAACCAGTATGGCACTTCTTTATGCGGTGTCCTGGGTTCAGCTATAGCAGTCATTTTTCTCCTTCTTAGTAGCTGATGCAGTGCTGTGTTTTTGACTTTCAGCCTGGGAACAACACTGGCAACACTGATGTTTTTAGCTGTTGCTAAGTAATGTTTGCTCAGTCTCATGCTCTGCCAGGGAGAAGGGGAAGCCGGGAGGAAGCAGAGACAGGACACCTGACTCAAACTAGCTAAAGGGGTATTTCATACCACAGCACGTCATGCCCAGTGTATAAACTGAGGAGAGTTACCCAGAAGGCCCAGATCGCTGCTCAGGTCAGGCTGAGTATCAGTTGGTGGGTGGTGAGCAGTTGTGTCCTCTCCCCTTGTTATTTCCCTTATCATTATTATTATTAGTGGTAGCAGTAGTGGTTTGTATTATACCTTAGTTACTGGACTGCTCTTATCCCAGCCCATGGGAGTTACATTCTTTTGATTCTCCTCCCCATCCCTCTGGGAGCGGGGGGAGGAAGAAGGTGGGGAGTGAGTAAGCGGCTGGGGGGGTCTGAGTTACCAGCTGGGCTTAAACCACGACATGCCGTTTGTGGCACAGACCATAAAATCATATACTACCAATTCCATAACTGTTCTGTAGTTAAACCTCCTTTAAGTATAAAGAAACACTGGTATCAATTTCTGAGTTCCTAACAGTTTAAAGGAAGCAGCATCTTAGATGATGATCACTGACCAAAATATCCCAACCAAACAAAAGACTGGCCTCAAAAAGACCTACTGTTAAAAGCCTTTTGTATTACAAAGTTCTGTTCCCACACCCCCTGCTATAAGCCATGAAGACTAAGCAGCCATGCAAGAACAGGTAAGATGCTTGAGCCTACCTACACAAAACGGGTTTATGAGACAGAAAGCAAAAGTCATCTGCCAGGTTCACTTCTGCTCATAATGTTCATGCAAAGTATGAAAATGGGACAAGCAATGACGTGAAAACGCCAGTAAATGATATAGAATTAGTCATTCAGAGACAACTTTGAAGGACTGCAGAAGGATCTCAAGACGTGTAATAAAACAACATACGAAATTCAAGATAAAAACCCCACCCAATTTTCAGTTCAGTTACAGGAAATAACAAACCATTACACTCAGGAATGAGTCCTCAGAACCGTGTTAGAAATTTCAATGTAGCCCTTAGCTTAGTAATGACCAAAAAACATACACAATGCTCTGAATTTTTAGGAAAGAAATAACATATAAAACTGAGAACACAATTTTGTTGCTGCATAAATGCACAATTTGCCTCCATTTTTGAAATGCATAAAGTTCAAATTCCTCCAAATCTCAGAAAAGGTACAGTATAACTGCAAAGATTTCAGAAAAAGGCACTGATGTCTATGCTAGAAATCTGAAATAGAATTAACTTCTGTATTTAACAAACATCTGAAGTTTATTTTATGGAGTTAAGTCCTTCTCCCACCATCATAGCAGAAAACAAGCTGGAGCAGCAACTGACAAATGCTGTGGTTTAAGTACTGATTTAATAAAAAAAAAATTAAAAAAAAAAAAGAACCACCTTCATTTCCCCAAATCTACCACTATAGGACAAAAGATGTAAGCTGATCAAAGGTATGGAATGGCTTGCATATCAGGAATGCTAACTCAGAAAAGAAAGAATCTGTGACAGACACCTATATATTCACAGGTTGCTCAGAAAGAATATCTAGAAATCTGTTCTTTACTATTACTTCTAGGGCAAGTTAAGTAAGTAGCAACAAGTGAAAAGAACAGAACCCACATTTGAAATAGTTAAAGATGGTTGTTCGTTCAAGAATATACCAAAAGAACATAGTTCTGCCCACTGCCAAAGGATGTTTTTGATGCTAACTGCTTTAAGTTCAAAGCTTTTGTAAACACTGTTGGTTTAAGTTCAGAGCTGAGGTTAAATTTCTGCAGCATTTATATAGTAATTAAAATTACTTTGATAAAGAGCTTTAGAAAAAAATAACTTATGAAAATTATATTTATTGAATGATGGAGTTAATGTGGTTTTTATTCAACGTCTTCTTTGAGTAAAAAATTAGCTGATGTAAACCTTATAGTCTAGGCAATAACAATGAATTTTCAACAATATTGAGATATTCCTCACTTCCCTCAGCCTCATTTCTGTGCAATGTTTTCCTATACTTCTCAGGAAAAAATAAGATAGCTTACTTAGGAAGAAAATACCATACCTCTGAACCTTCTGCATTAAAATGATCCAGTGCTTGCTTCCTCAATTCCCCTTTTATTGATCCGTCAAGTCTCTAAAGAGATTGAATATTGCAGTTAGAAAGTAATTCTTATGCTATATTCAAAATCAGAGCACCTTAAATTCTCAAATGCCAAACCTGTTATGCAAAGGAAAAAAGAAAACCTGTGATGCATCAATTCTCATATTGTTTTTAATTCATCTATTTAGTTTCAAATTATTATTTAGCATATAGCAATTGCCAGACTTCAATCAAAAAAGAACACGTTTGCTTGTTTCTTTTCTTAAGCAAAGTGGTACAGATCATATTCACAAAACAGCTGACGTTGGAAGGGACCTCTGGAGGTGATATTGTCTAACTCCCCAACTTAAGTGGGGACAGCTAAAGCAGGTTGCCCAGATGATGCCCAGGTGGCTTCTGAATGTCACAGAGGATGAAGATTCCATAATATCTGAACAACTTGTCACCCTCAGAGTAAAAAAAATATTTTTCTAATATTCAAGATCAGAGCTTCTTGGCTACTACTATGAAGATTCTTACTTGAAAGGGAAACTGACGATACTTCAGATATTCTGCTAGGATGTCCAGCATCCTCACCATCTGTGAGAAAATCAGAACTCTGTTGCCCCGTTCTCGCAGACGTATCAGTAGCTTGTCAAGAAGGATTAGTTTCCCGCTGCTACGTATCAAATGCTACAAAATCCAAGAAATACGCATTAAAAAATAAGTTCATCTCGGCATTAATACACTCAGCACTTGGTTAGACATTCAAGTTTTGCTTTTCTTTCTAGTGCTGATGGAAGAAAAAAAGGGAGAAAAAAGGCAAATTCTGACATTCCTGAAGAATTTTATGGTTTAAGATGTGCATACAATATGTAATCTCCTAGAACTGAAAAAAAAACAAAACTCCAACCAAACAACAACCACAAAAAAAAAACCCAAACCCACACAAAAAAACCCAAACCCAACAAGACACCGTTATCTTAGTAGTATGCAGCATTAACTGAAAAAGTTTACTCTGATCTTAGTTGACCTGATTCTACCTGAAATCAATAGGATTACTAACTCACAAAAGAGAAATGCTCAGATCCTTTTTAAAGTCACATCTTAACGTCTCATCAAAAGATGAAGTATAGGGTTAAAAGTGTAAGCAGTTATGATGTTTGGAGGTTCTAGCAGGAAAGCGCAGCTACCATATACCCACGACCGATGAACAGTACTGCCTGTATTGGGGAAGGTCGTCCTCTTCGACTGAGCGTGCAGCTTTGGGAGGGACGCACGTGGAGCAGTGAGGGAGGCAGTGGACACCTGCCCAGCCAGCCAGATCAGCCGAATCAACCGGGCGATCAATGGGATGACAGATGCCGCAGCCAGATCGCCCTCACATCGAAGACCTTAGGCCCACTGTAGGAGAGGATCAGGTTCGAGACCACCTTAAGAACCTGACCATGCACAAGTCCATGGGACCTGATGAAATCCATCCACAGGTCCTGAAGGAGCTGGTGAATGAAGTTGCTAAGCCACTGTCCCTCATGTTTGAAAAATCATGGCAGTCAGGTGAAGTTCCCAGTGACTGGAAGAAGGGAAATACAACCCCCATTTTCAAGAAGGGGAAGGTATAAGATCCGGGGAACTACAGACCAGTCAGTCTCACCTCTGTGCCTGGCAAAATCTTGGAACAGATTCTCCTGGAAAGAATGCTGAGGCACATCAAAAACAGCAAGGTGGTTGGTGACAGCCAGCATGGTTTCACTAAGGGGAAATCCTGCCTGACCAATTTGGTGGCCTTCTATGATGGGGCTACGGAACTGATGGACAGCAGCAGAGCAGTTGACGTCATCTACCCGGACGTGTGCAAAGCGTTCGACACTGTCCCGCACGACCTCCTTGTCTCTAAATTGGAGAGACACCAATTTGATGGATGGACCACTCGGTGGATAAAGAACTGGCTGGATGGCTGCACGCAAAGAGTTGCAGTCAACGGCTCAATGTCCAGTTGACCAGTAACGTGCCCCTCAGGGACTGGTGTTGGGACCTGTGTTGTTCAGTATCGTTGTCGGTGACATGGACAATGGGATTG
>NW_009926475.1:0-10193 GCF_000696875.1 Nestor notabilis
GTCAAGGTCCCTCTGGATGGCATCCCTTCCAGATGTTCTATGCTGCTTAGGCAGGAAAAACCAATTCAGTTCCGTATTTAATAAATAGTTGGAGGATATAATAAATACCATTTAGCACATTTTAAAGCCCATGAGGAATGATGTAAGTCATCACATTTTAGCCAGGAGAAACTACTTCTGCCTGTATGACAAAATAACCTCCCACTCATGTATCTGGAAGACTCCAGCATGTTACAAAAATACCCCCAACTTTAGTAAGGGTGAAGATAACTGAACGAATAAATCAAGGGTCTATTTTAATTTGTGTAGATTTCTTCATAAAAGTGAAACATCTTTCCTGGTGAAGTCAACTAAAAATCAGTGTCTTTTCCTCCTACATGCCTTATTTTGCCATCCCTATACTGACATAAAAGGAGAAGGATCTACAGAAGAACAAGCAAGGAGCCATTTGTTCTCATGTACAGGAAATGATACGAGGTGTGCTCAGGAAATAGTCACCCAAGCCTGCAGGAAGATGTAGCCCCTTCGCATTCTCAGCTTTGACAACCCTCTGAACTGTGGCTAAAAGTGTTTCACCAGGCCCAGACAAGGAGTCAGAGGTGGAGGTGGTGATGGAGACCAGGGTCTTCACAGCACTTAAGCATGCATGCGGGTACATTTACCTGAAGGGCTTTGCTGCAAATGAAGGCTCTATGTGTTGTACTTCCTTCTGGGAACAAAGAATGGCTTTCCTCTCTGTCCAAGGCCTTTGCATTAACAACTGCAGTCACGTCTCCTCTTCTCCCTCTCCTTCATAGGCTAAAAACCTGGAATTCTTCCAAATCTCCCTTCTACGTTGCTTTCTAGACCTTTGATCATTTATTGTTCTTATTGCTATTAACAACTGAAAAATGAACTTTTATTAATGAGAACTGAGAGCTATGCAACTCTGACAGGGTTAGAGCAGAGTTATATATAAATGGTTTTACATGAAATAGAGTAAGAATGAGAACTCATTTGTTGGTCCGAAAGTAAACACAAGTATCCTCAAAATAATATCCCAGATGAGCAGTGCTGCAGTACACCTAACTATGCCAGTGTTGCATGTTGAAAGAACATTACTTCTAACTTCTGCAAGTAATCTTTTTTTTTATGATCACATTTTAAGAGTAGTTTCTTAAAAGCATTCATTAATTGTATATTAAGTTAATTTTGTATATAATTTTTGAAGAATTGGATTTCAAATTTGCTTAACATCTTCTAGTTACAAATTAAAAATAGGCCAACTGAGTTCCTAGGAGTGAAGGAATATTAATAGTGATAAAATCTATAAATGTATGAAATAAAGTGAAGATAATCTCATGGCCACTAATTATTCCCAGACAGAATAATGATAGTTTGACTCCAGAACCCATCACATGTAACTTCCAGGTATATGGTTTATAAATTTATTTGGAGGTATCTACAGTGACTTCTAGATTTTCCCTCTTCTGGGTTTGATGTAATAATTACTTCTCATTTTCTGTTTATGGCTGTATCCCTGATGGGCTGATTTTTACAGTAACAGCTTGTGGTACATTGGCACAATGTTTCCACTACTGTGCAGAGTCCCTAACCCAAACTATTTGAAAGTGGAATTCACAGGGGAAAAAAGTTGGATTTTTCTTTCTTGAGGAAAGAGCACAACAGTAATACCCACAGCCTGCTGCTCAAGGGCTAGATGTACCTACATGCCGAAGAAAGAACCCAGTTTGATAAGTTTGAGGGGTTTTGTTGGGGCGTTTTTCTGTGAACACTTAAATAGAGTGAAAGCAGCATGTGAGACTGGGGAAGGTGTGAAGCCATCTTCAAATGCAACATTTAAACTGAATTCATGCAGGACAAAACAGCAGAAATTGAACCACAGACTGAGCAGTTCACCTAAAAGCTGAATTGTGTCAGGTGAGGAAGCACTGACAGTCCTGTCAGCACTGGAAAGTGTCTGCAGTTCCAGGGGAAAAAAATAATACAATGACTGAAGCTGAAGTCAGTGAACGCTGTTCACAAACAGGAACTCGCAGTGCAAATGACCATTACCTCCTCCTTTGTCTCAAGATACAAATCAGGACAGATGAGGGTGATGTTTATAGCAAACGGGACACAAAATTGTGATGGAACTTCTTAAGCATAATTATTATCAAAGAATTTTTATTGTGTTGTCATACTTAAAACTCTCAATCCCCTGAAGAAAGCAAGTTTTTGTATGACCTGGGCATATGCATTCGAGGGGGGGGAAATCCAGTTGATGGTTATAAAGGAACATTGTAAGCATTCTTTATAACAAAGCTTGATTATTTTTTTAACCCCCCAGAACTATACAGTGTCTTTTTAAAATTATGGGAAAAAAGTATGTGAAGCATTTTTATACAATAAATAATCTATTTTCCATAAATGTACAAAATCAGTTGTATACCAAGAAACTGATACAAATGCAATAACTGAAAGATATATTTAATTTTATAACTATAATAATTTATGAAATATATTCACATATATATAAAATATCATATATATTTTGGCAAAGACCTCCCTTTCTTGTTTCAAACAAAGTCTATTACCACTGTTTTAAGCCTACATACAACCATTTCTGCTGTTAATTTATTTTCATTTTATTTTTGGTCTCCATCTTTCTTATCTTAAAATATAATTTAATGTCATTGGGTTATTCAACCTTTGTGCCCTGGGGAAAGTCTGTGTGAAGGTCAGTCAAACCAAAATATCTGTAATGTCACAAGTAAGGGATTTCTTCTCTTTCTTTTTAAATAATACACAACAGGATTTGCAAAAGTTACTTTTTTTTTTTTTTTTTTTTTCCCAGCTGACTCTTGCATCCTCCTATCAAAGTCCATAATTTCTAAAGAAGTCATTTACAAATGTTCAGGGTTGGATATAATCCTTATTGCCAAGTTTCTGAGTTAATCAGTGATGATGTTTCAATGAAGAGATAAAAATGTGATTTATAGTACTAGCAAAGAGAAATGCGGATGATAACATATGCAGGGGCTTAGAACAGCAAATGGTCTAGTACAGTGAGTTACTCTGATTGTAAGACTTTTCATTTGAAGTTCCACAGTCCTACCCTTTCATCTTGAGAAAATTCTTTGGGATGAGTAAGTGGAGTTCTGTTCATCAACTACAGTGCATCCACTGCAAGTTTCTGAATGGAACTTTGAAGTGCAGGAATAATTTGTGCCTAAATTAGGTAATCTATTGAATATTCAATGTATACTTTTAATTTGCTATAGTTTATAATAATATTTATATTATCTATCCATCTTTATTCTGCATAGATGCTGTCATTTAAACATCTGCCACAAAGTTAAAATACAATTCAGGCTTGCATACATTAGCAAGAGCAAGATTTTGTATCAGTTTATTCTTAATGAGAACTCACGTATAGGCAATCTCTCTCTAACTCATCGTATTCTCCAGTTACAGTTGCCTGTATGAAGCTGGGGATGGACTCTTCAGAGACGGAGTGAGCAGTAAGTGGAACAGTATGTTTCTGTTGTTCTTTTTTAAATCACATAGAAAAATGTTTCTGAAGCTTTGTGTTGATGAAGTTCGGATCTGCCTTTGAATTCTTCAATAGTGATACATTCCCTGCCAGGTTACGTGATAAATATTACACTTTACTGAGACTCTTGTGAGGGGAGCATGGGAGAAAGCTTCTTCATATATGTTCACATGTCCTCAAAATGGCATTGTTGAAATGGAAGTGTTGCACTCTGCTGAATTCTCCACTGGCATGAGACTGAAGCATCAAGTTTGTCCATCTCAAGGAAGAGCTGTAGTTTAAGTTCTTGCTTCTGAGCTTCAGCAAATAAACATTAAAGCTCTAAAAAAACCCCCAAAAACTGCTTAATTATTCAGAGTAACTGCCTTTACCTGATAGAACTATGGTTTATCCCCTTGACTGTGTGTGCACAGTGATTACTACCCAGTTGTCTAATTGGCTCTGATCACATAATCATAGCAATAAATTCACCTTGGGGACTTCTAATCCAAGTGCTTCCCTTCACAGCAAAAAATTTTAGATAATGGTGTGATCAATTACTTAAAAAAAAACCAACAACTTTTCTCGTTCAAATACCTGCTTCATTTTACCTACAAGTATCTGCTTATCCTGACACCATACGGCATTTTGTATGTAGCAATAGCATTAAGGGTAAATTTGGAACTTGGAACTTTCTGAAACTGGCTATTAGGTCACAGTAGTCTCTTAATATCTTATATCTAAAGTAGGTTTATTTTTCCCTCCAAATACTTTATCCACAAAGTTTGTTCTATTTCTTTATCTTGACGGTTTAAGTTTTACTGAAGCACTGCATGGGGACATGTAGCTGAAGCTGCTGCAGTGCTAAATGAGCAAGAGACAGGAACAGCCCCTGTCCTAAAAAAAATTTAAAACATTTTAAAAAGTTAAAAAAAGAAAATGGGGGACTGTTGCCAAAATGCGTTTCGGCTTACAGCCAAAGAATCCAACTTTAAAAGGAGCCACATGAGCATGAGGAAAGATAGAGTAGTTCTGTGTATATTAAAGATTATTTTAAAAAGATACTAAATAAAAAAACCCCAAACAACTCCTAAGCCAGATTCTGCCCTCATTTAGCGAGCACTGATCGTCCTCAGTTGAAAAAATTTAGTTTTGCAAATACAAAGAAAATTTATGACATGTTTAACCTTGAAAAGAAACACCAGTATCTGCAGCATACCTGACTGTTCAGAATCCTCCGAACTCTCTGTGCTACTGAATCAAAGTGTGTTCTTCTTCCCCGCACTGGTCTTTCTCCTCTGTCTCTTTCATTGATCCATGATTTCTGGGAAAGAGAGATTGTCACCATGTTCTCATCAGTTACCCTCACAGAGCCATTCATAAAATGACAATGTCATTTCACTCTTTAAACTACTCTAAAATAATGCAAGCCCCTAACTGGACAGGAGATCTGCTGTTTCGAAAATACCACACTGTAAAAAGAAACAGCAAATAGCAGTACTGCAGTGGGCTTGGCCTCTTCCTTCATCTGTTAAACTCCTGGTTGTGACATACGAGTTTTCTCGCTGTTCTTCCTGTTCACTCTCCCATCCCTCTTCAGGGGGGAAGTGAGCAAGCGGCTGTGTAAGTGCCTGGCTGCTGGCCAGGGTTAACTCACTGCAACTGGAGAGGAAATGTTTATTTAAAAATCAATCTATTTATTAATTGGTTTCATATGATACGTGTAACTCGACTAATCCACCTCCATGAAATAGTCAAATCATGTTTGACTATTTCAAGTTTGCCATATTAAGAAAATATTAAGGAAAGCTACTCACCTTCTTCTGTCTTGCATTCTTCTGCAAAACTGCATACACTGTTGATCATGAGCATTCAAACAAGAACACCTAAGTGAAGACTGGAAAGTATTTTGAATCTGCCCTGTGGATCTTTTGCCTCTAAAATTGCTTCTGTAGTTAGACAGCCCATACGGCACAGTCCTCCTGTTGTGAGAATCATAAATAATGGTGTATTTTAGGAGCCAATTAAAATTATATTCCATATATTTTCTGTTTTGAAAATAGATTTCTTGATGCAAAGCAATAAATAGCAGCAAAAAAAATCAAACCATATGCTTATGTAAGAAGTTGCCCCAGCAACAGATCACAACTTCTGCTCGTGCAGTTATGAAGCAGCAGACAACCAGCTCTACTGGTGGAATTAACTGGCAACTACCCTGGCTACCTAAACCAATTCTTATTACCCAACAGCTGACACAAATATTGCTTCTTTTACTGTTTATTCCTTTACAGTGTTGGCTCCCCACTCCCTCCCCAAAATGCACAAAATGTGTTCTGTCTAGTGCCATAGCTGGTATGAAGTGACAAAGGAGCTGTGCTGATTTCCCCCAGACAAGAAACATCATATCGTTGTCGTCATCCTTATGATTCAGAGCCTGATTTGCCATTAATTTTATCACTGAGAAAAGGAGAAAACTGTCAGCATGATTTGTTTACTGCACCATGGTTGGAACATGACCTATGGAGTTATAAATGTGAGAAACAGCTAGATAATCTTCCTTGTATGTATCTACTAGTGCTTTTCTATGAGAGATTATATTCTGTGCTGCAGCACACCAAGAAAATCGTAAGAGATAGTTCTCTTAATTTCCCTGCGGTCTGGCACGCTCTGTTCTTTAATGGGTTAGAGTCAATATTATTATCAGAAAAGGACACAGTTTTAACATCTGCCTGCTAACATCCCCATAAAGCACTGGATGTTTTAGACCAATGTAATAAATTATTCTCCTAGAAGTTGCTAAAGAATCTCAATTGATAGCAGGCGTACACCACGCAGAACTTCTGGAGACCTATAAATGTTCTTGTGTACTTGAGGGATGGGCTAAGCAAGCCACAAACACTAAAAATCTGAAAAGAATTTCAAAATTCAAAGGTGAGAAAGAGGAGTGGAGGGGAAAAAAAAAACAAACAACAAAAGGCAGGGGAGAAGAAGTAAGGATAAGTAAAGATAGATCTGGGAGGGTTGCAGAACAAAGCCTGAATAATCAGTCTGGAACCACTAATCACATAGCTGTAGTACTTTCATTTGCTTTCACAAAAACATCATTGGGCTATTAATGCGAAAGCTGCAAATCTGCGATTTTCCTACACTTGTGGTGGGCTGAAAGGTTCAGAAACACTGGGGTTTTTTTCATTTCTGATAATATTTTTGATGTAACATCAGTGCAGTTGACGTAAAGAATTTCTTCAAATCTCTGCACTTATAGCATGTGTGAGCTTGTACGAGTGCGTTGCATCTTTCACAGCCAGAACCAAAGCACACCTATCATATAGAGACTTTTCATAAAATCATACTGGAGAACAGAAAATCCTGTGTGTCAGAGACCATGCAATGCTGCTTCTCCAGCAGGTGCTGGTCTGCCGCCCCTATATGCACACACTGTTGTGTATTTTCACTACTTTATTCTATGGCTATGCCTAGACACCGGGAGAGACCAAAACTATGCATGTTAGTCTTAAAAGACTTTAGAACTCTTGGCTGTCCCTTCTCAAACAGTCATTTAAAAAGGTCTTCATTGTCTTCAGGATTAGGGACAAGTCCCATGTTGTAAGTGAAGAGTATTAATAATTCTGTACTTCCATCTACTTTAATGAATGCCAAATGGCTAATGTAAGTGACATTTGACATATAAATAACTGCTGTGTAGTCATATTTTTTTTCCTGTTTTTTATGAAGTAATGACACTAATTCTCCCGATATGCCTGGTTTTGATTTCTAATAAAAAAATTCAAACTTAAAACAGACAAACTTCAATAGCAACCCAGACACCTTTCAACCATATTCATAATAAAGAGCTAAAATACATCACAGATGTTTTCTTGCCTGTCAGCTACTCTGATGCAACTGATAAATCACAACATTTAAGCAAATGTTAGTGTGTGTATGGCTATCATTCCAGCAGCTAAAACATTAGTATTTACAGTTAGTTCATGCCTCTTTCTCAGAAGTTCAGAAGTGAGATACCAAAGAGATTCAGCTGAACAAGTATCAGAAGCATTTGCCTAGCAGTATACTTAATCTTGGGTTGCTACACGTGTTACCTGTTGCTTTTTATATTCTTTTTTTTTTTTATGGTGCTGTGATGCTCAGGTTCAAAACGAAGCAATTTCAACATGCTGAATGGGAATTACTGTCAAAATTCAGTTGTCACCAAGCATTTGTGACACTAAGAAGTCTCTACTTCCTATTCCAGCTGAAGCACCTCTTTTCTTTAGCCAAAGCTTGCTGACTTCAGTATGCACAGGACAGTTTGTATCTCCACAGCAAAGATGAGAAACAGCTGAACTAGGCAGAGGCAGATTTCTTGGTTAGCCATCTGCAAAGCTTTTGGGGGATCCTGAACAATCAGTTCCCTTACACTGTGTTCCTTGTGGTTATAACCAGGTCCCTGGCCAAAGTATTGGATAAGAACCATTTGCAAACTTCTCGGAAATTTCTATACCAAATCCACAGATTTTAAAAAACAAACAAACAAAAAAAAAACCAACAACAACAAAACAACAATTTCACAAGAAATTTTGAATTTCTGACCTTTAACTCCGTAAGCATCACTTCTTCCTTTAGGAGAACAAAATTCTCCTGAAGCCATGAACTGGATTTCTACATACGTAAAAGCGAAGGTGCACTGTGTTATCTTTATGCCATTGTTCTCTATCCAAAGTGAAGAACAAGCAAATCTATGCAACTCTGGACCAGCCTTCCTATGGTGCTACTTTGTACTGCTCTCTGTGTGGCAATGTTCAAATCTGAGATCTCTGGGGAAGCAATCCTCTGCTGTATAGTTCAGTTACCACTATGATTATGTGGCCAGTGAGCAGGTGCACAAAAATCTGCATCTTCAGTTCTAAAGCACTTTCATATATTAAAGGTCATCTGACTTTTAAAAGGAAATAGCTGCTTCTTCAGTATAAGCTATTTTTTCTTTATTCTAAATGCAAAGAAGGAAGATGCTAATGCAACCCTCCAGTACCTGGAATTATTCCGTATGATAGAATTAGTGCAACAGATCCGTTAACCAAAGGTAATTCTATGTATAATACAGATAGCACAAAGCTAAGCAAAGCACAGTGCGCTCTTGTCCCTTGCACCATACTTTGGATTTCTCCAGTAGAAGGAACACCCAGCAATCTTTAGGTCAGACAGTGTTTCTCCTAGAATTTTAAAAGAAAAAATAACAGAGCTCCAGATTGGATACTCAGATGCTGAAATAACCTACATTCTTTCTGTACTTTGTGTCCACAAAATACAATCATCAAAGCTCTCCCCCTAAAAGTCAGCTAGCTTTTGAAGCATGTTTTTGCCATTAAATTAATAGAAGTAGGCATTTGGTTGTTGAAAAAGACAAGAAGTACCAAGGAATAGTGAAACAGCCATCCTGAAGCAGTGATCTGGGTGAAAATTTCCCACAGGCAACAAACTGCCCCTTGAATAACTACTACCTTCAGGTTTGATTGGGAAGTGTGATTTGCCTAAGTCCAGCTACCCCTCATTTATAGTCAGTATTCAAAATCCAGATCAGACAATGTTCACAGAAATTTTCAGTGAATGTTCAGACAAAACCAATTATTTTATTTTAATTTTTATTACATACTGCTCAGTTTCTCATGCTATGTTATAATTGACCTATGAGCAGCTATTATTTTCTACTTTCCCAGCCATTTAAACACAGTAGATACCTCCAGGGCACTTCAGAGTTTCAGCCAAAACAAAGGGAGGCGGGGGGTTGCAGCAATATTCTTAGATGGTGTGATTTCAGTATTCAGCAATACATTTTCTGGCGTGCATCAAGGCCAGCGAGGCTCCCAACACTCTTCAGTGTTTCCAGACAATCTTAAAATGTGTAAGATACTAGAAGGACCACTGAGAACAAAGAACATGGAAAGGAAGCAAAATTTACCATCCTTCGAGTGAAACAAAATGTCTCCACAAATCTGCTTCCAATAAGCCACTTGCTGGGAAAGGAAGAATAGCGTGTGCCTTTTAAATTAAAATAATCTGGAAGTATACTTTGAGATTAAAATAATTGTTGAAAAACTCAATATACCAGATTTAAGATGTTGCAAAAGACCATCTTTTACAATTACGTTTTATGGCAATGGCAAACAAGTTTTTGTTTCAACTCATAATAAAAATGGTGTTGAAAACACAGCACTTCCCAGAGATGGAAATTCTGAGTTTCCCACGGGTTGGTGAGTGCAGAGAAGCAGGGCCTGGCACTAGCATCATGAAAAGAAATTTTTTGTTTTCTGTGCCTACAGCCTGAAGGATAGAGGCCTCCTTTTCCTGCATCACCCGGTATATGTATCCTGTCTCTCTGAGTAACTAAAGCAGTCCTAATGATTTGTAAAGGTTCTCATAGGCTGCTAGGTCACAGTCCTGCAGCAACCACAGCAATCTATTCATCAAAACAATAATTGGGAGCAGAACAATCTTCAAGAATTAACGACCCTTGGGCTGCGTGACTGTAAACTTCTGCAGATGTCATCAGGTACTCCGCTGTCTATGGCTTGGGAACAGTTAAACTAACTCAGATCTGCCTTTGAATCAGTTGCAATGCTTTTAATCAAAATAACAAAAGGAACATTAAAAACAGAATCATAGAATGGTTTGGGTTAGAAAG
>NW_009926476.1:0-2485 GCF_000696875.1 Nestor notabilis
AGAGCAGAGCAGAGGGGCAGGATCACCCCCTGGGGAGCTGATGGGGTGAGTGCTGTGCTGTGGGTCACAGCGTGTCCTTGCCCCTGGCAGTGGGGGAGCTGGAGATGGGTGACTGGCAGGAGGTGTGGGATGAGAACACCGGCTGCTACTACTACTGGAACACTCAGAGCAACGAGGTGACCTGGGAGCTGCCACAGTACCTGGCGACACAGGTCCAGGGCCTGCAGCACTACCAGCACACGTAGGTGACACCCTCCAGGCCCTGGGAGGGGAGATGTGGGGATGTTGTCCCTGTTCCTGCCCTTCACACCCTCTCCTCTTCCTCAGCAGCACCGTGGCAGGCGCCAATGGTGGCTTTGTAGCAGCAGCTGAAGTGTACCCCCAGGAGAAGGGGGTCGGCCGAGGGACCCCCATCACCAAGCGGGAGGTGAAGAAGGTCAGTCAGATGGGACCAGCACCAGGTTCTGGTGGCCACAGGGCTTGTAGGTGCCCCTTTGGGCTTGCTTAGTGGTGGGTGGCAGCCCAGAGAGGTGCCTCGTCAACATGGGTACTCCTTCCTCTGTGGTCTCTGGGGCTGTGGTGAGGGGCTGGGAGCTGCTGGAGGCTCACTGTGGGGTTTGACCTGCAGGAGGTGAATGAAGGTGTTCAGGCGCTCTCCAACAGCGAGGAGGAGAAGAAGGGGGTGGCTGCAGCCCTCCTGGCACCCCTCCTGCCTGATGTGGTGAAGGAGGAAGAGGAGCGTTGGAGGAGGAAGGTGATCTGCAAGGAGGAAGTGGAGCCACCTCCGGAAGAGGAGGTGAAAGCAGAAGAGGCTCCAGCTGCTCCCGAAGAGCCGGAGCCCAGCAGGGATCCCCTGGAAGACACACTCCAGGAGGAGCTGTGCAGCGTGGTGCAGTCAGGGGAGAGCGCTGAGGAGGAGGAGGAGCAGGACACCCTCGAGCTGGAGATGGTGCTCGAGAGGAAGAAGGTGAGGAGGAAGGGCTTTATGATGGGAACGAGGCCTTTTCCCGTGGCTGCTCCTCAGGAGGAGGCTGATGTCCCTGTGTTGTCCCATAGGCAGAGCTCCGTGCCCTGGAGGAAGGCGATGGCAGCGTGTCCGGCTCCAGCCCGCTGTCCGACGGGAGCCAGTCGGCCTCACAGGATCCAGCCCGGAGGCTGGCTTCCAAACGGGGCAAATGGAAGCTCTTTGTGGGAGCTGCCAGCCCCGAATCCGCCAGTCGAGGCTCCAGCAAAACGGGCCGGGAAAGCCCCGAACCGGGAGAAGCAGGTAATGGGAAAGGTCCCTTGGGAAAGGGCAGGGTTGGGTGGATCCTGGAGCCCCTGTGACACACGGAGGAGCTGGGATGGGCACTGCCAGGTTCTGTCCTTCATCCCAGTTAAAGAGCAGAGATGGGAGAGTGTCCGAATCTAGTGCTTCCATCGGGAAAAGGAAGAGGAGAGTGCCTGTGCTTGATGCTTTGTCAGAGAATCCCAGCCTGGTTTTTGTTGGAAGGGACCTTAAAGCTCCTCCAGCCCCAACCCCTGCCCCGGGCAGGGACACCTTCCACTAGAGCAGGTTGCTCCAAGCCCCTGTGTCCAACCTGGCCTTGAACACTGCCAGGGATGGGGCAGCCACAGCTTCTCTGGGCACCCTGTGCCAGCGCCTCAGCACCCTCCCAGGGAAGAGCTTCTGCCTCAGAGCTCATCTCAGTCTCCCCTCTGGCAGGTTCAAGCCATTCCCCTTGTCCTGTCCCTCCATCCCTTGTCCAAAGCCCCTCTCCAGGTTTCCTGGAGCCCCTTTGGGCACTGGAGCTGCTCTAAGGTCTCCAGGGTCAGGAGAAGGAACACAGAGGTGTGACAATGGCCACTTCACACTCTTCTTCCTGACACTATAAATCCAGACCGTGGTCTCTGAGGAAACTGTCACCTTCCTCTTTCACATCCCGTTTTGAAGCTGCCTGCTGACAGCCACCAGACTTGAGGCAGTTGAGGTGTTCTCCAGGGCTGCTCCAGCTCTTCACCTCATGGTGCTGTGGGGAACACGAGGCAGAGCCTCACTGTGAGGAAGACCTGGTTCACGTGAGGTTGGATCCTGTTGGCTGAACCACTTGAACAAGAACCCCTCGTGCTGCTGGTGGTGCTCTGCTGTCCCCTGCTCTCACACTGTCATAAATACGTGTTAAGTCCCAGTTCAGTGGGAGCATCACATAAATTCCTTGCCCTAGGGCGAGGAACTCACACCGGGCAGCTGGAGTGCTCTGTTACACCCCACCCCTCTCTGCCTGTACCTTGCTGCCTGGACTTCTCTGCCTGTAGCAACCCCCCTGCCCTCCCCAGCACATGTGTTGGAGGGAACAGCCTGTGCCTGGCAGCGCCGGGGCTCCCACGTGTGCTGGTCCCTCCCCAGCACAAGGCTTTGGTCCAGCTCCCTGCCCCATGGCACAGCTGGAGGGACACAACTCCTGTTACCAGGAAAAACTCCTACCCACGGGCCTGAGCAGTGGCC
>NW_009926476.1:2516-5526 GCF_000696875.1 Nestor notabilis
TGGTGCCTGCCCCGGAGTGGGACTGGTGTGGCCCTAAGGAGCATCTGCTTCAGGCAGAGGCATGATCCGGGCGCAGCCATGGCATGAAGTCAGCTCCAAAGGCTGTTTTCACTGGATGGCATTCCCTGTGCTTCTTGCAGCATTCCCTGGAGCTGGTTTCCCACTCAACAGGGGAACAGGGAGCTTTCATTCCAAAATAATCCATTTGAAGCTGAGCAGCTGCTGCTGTGGGGGATTGAGGGACCTCTCTGGCCCTTGAGCACCACGACACTCTGGGAATTTGGGGTTTTAGCCACAAAGGCTTTAGGAATCTCTCACAAACTTCCCTCCTGGAATCTGTCACTTGGGCAGTGAATTAGGCACAACTGTCCTGCAATGCAGCAGAGGCAAAGCCTGATGTTGTGCCAACTTTTGGGGAGCTTTGATTGTTAGAAACTTACATAATACCTGATAATTCCTCTTGATTAAACCACCGTGGTCACCTGTTGAGCAGCTCCCTTCATGCTCCCTTGAGCTCCAGGCTCTTCCTCCTCCCTACCCTGGTGCTGTCCTCCTGGAAGGAACCCCCCAAACCCCAGAGGCAGTGACCCCCTCTCCTTTTTAATTCCAGGCTCTTGTCAATGGCTCCTGTAGGGAAGAGGCTCCAGCTCCTTCCCTGTCCTCTTCTGCTCCCTGGCACGGTGTCTCCAGCTGGCTGTGTGCCGGTGGTGCTGGGGGAAGAGCTGACCTCTCCTTTCTTCTCCTGCAGCAGTGAGCATGGAAACAACTGATGCCATTTCAGACAAAGAACCAGAGTCTGAGGAGCCCCAGGAGAAAGCCAAAACCCAGGGGGCACCCAAAATAGAAGAGGAGGAGCAGGACCTAAAGGTATGGACACATGGAGGTGTGTGTCGGTGAGCTCCGTGTCACCAGCAGCATGGAGGGACATGCCGGCTCCTTCGGCTACCTCTGCCCAGGGGAGGCCACCAGCCACGGGGACACTTGAGCTTTGGGTGGTGGCTTTGTCCCAGCTGCCAGCGGGATGGCACTTGTATCCCTGGGGAAGCTCTAAACCTCAGATGCCAGGGTTAGATCCTGCTGTGAGGGCAGCCGTGCAGCACGGGGCTGTCATCCCTGAGCCTGGTATCCTGCCAGGAGCCAGCAGCAAAGGCTTGGAAAACCCATTACCTGGAATGAAAGGGGGTTGTGGGGGGTACAAAGCCTGAGCCCTGGGTCTTGTGACAGAGGGGACGTGTTTGTCTTGACTCTCTTTTCACCAATAACCATGTTACAGTCCGGTGGCACGTCCCGTTCCCAGGCTGAAGACTCCTCGTCCGTAATCTCTCTGTTTCTGGAGGCTGCTGGTACCTGTCGCTCTTCCCTTTCTCCCAGGGTCACTTGTGGAAGTTGTTGTTAGCTCCAAACTGGGGATTTCTGCAGCACCTGCTGCTGGTGTCACTTCCCAGCCTTGGTCTGCTCTATGTGGCTGTGGCTGAGCGATGCCCTGAGCTGTGGCAGTGACACAGGGAGCTGCAGGCTCGGGGTGATGGTCGCCCAGAGCTGTCACAGGGAGATGTTTGTTCTTTCAGTTCCCTGCTCACTCATTACCTGCGACAGTCAGTTTGGCTTCTAGTTGTCCTTCTGGTAGCAGACATTGGCACCAACCTGTGCTGGGTGGTTTATTGATGGGAAATCAAAAGCCAGCCTCCTCCCTGCTCTCAGTTCCTGCCACTGGCTTACTGGCAGAATCATAAATCATGGAATGGTTTGTGTTGGAAGGGACCTTAAAGCTCCTCCAGCTCCAACCCCTGCCCCGGGCAGGGACACCTTCCACTAGAGCAGGTTGCTCCAAGCCCCTGTGTCCAACCTGGCCTTGAACACTGCCAGGGATGGGGCAGCCACAGCTTCTCTGGGCACCCTGTGCCAGCGCCTCAGCACCCTCCCAGGGAAGAGCTTCTGCCTCAGAGCTCATCTCAATCTCCCCTCTGGCAGGTTCAAGCCATTGCCCTTGTCCTGTCCCTCCATCCCTTGTCCCAAGCCCCTCTCCAGGTTTCCTGGAGCCCCTTTAGGCACTGGAGCTGCATCTCTCCTATAGAATAAGTCAAGGAGAGTTGAGGTGTGATGTTCCTGCCTCACCACTGGCCCTCCCCCAGCACAGCAGCATCCACATGAGGCTTGATGATGCTTTTAACTGAATTTTAAGTAAAATAAGGTAAAAATGCCCCCAGCAGGGCCAGGGTTGGCCCTGGAGCCTTTCAAACCATCCCAGTGCTCTGGGATGGACAGTGTAGTGTGGCACTTCCCCATGCAGGATCCCTTTGGAGCCAGTGGAGGTATGCCATCTCCTCGGGTAGTCCATTGGCTTCATCACTTTGGGGTAATCTCTCTTCTGCCAGCTCTGGTTTGCAGGGATCCGCCAGGGCCTCCTCTGCCAACTCACCCCGGGCTCTGGGATCTTCCCTGGCTTCTCCATAGTTAACATGGGAATTAATTCATTTCCCTGCCTCAGGCATCTGCTAAAGCCTCCGCTGAAGAGCGAAGGGAAAACACAACATTTAGAGCGCTCCCATTGGGATGCCCCTTCCTGGTGTCCCCATTCCTGGCCTGTAGCCGCTTTTATGCCTCCCCTCAGCTGGGGGATGGATGTGGGGATCCCCCTGTCCCTGTGCAGGGCCCACACTGGGATTTCGCTCCCGCTGGATGCTGCGGTTGGGTGATGGTTGTCACTGTCAGCCTGAATCTTTAGCGTAGATCCTGCCTGTGCTCAGGAGTGAATCCTGAAATGATATCCCAGCCCATTTCCTTTGGGAAGCAGTTGGAGGATTAGATGTAGCACTTCCTGGTGTAACTCCAGAGCCAGCTGAGCCTGTCCCCCTCCTTTGGGATGAGATCCACATGGAGAAGCCGGGATTCCCTAGCACCTCCCTCAGCTACAGCAGAGCTCCCATCCTGCTCCCCACACCGAACCCACCCCAGGAGGGAGCGGGGCTTACAGGATGGGGTGACAGGGACCCACATTCCGGGTGGCACA
>NW_009926476.1:5560-6745 GCF_000696875.1 Nestor notabilis
TCGGTGGCCGAGCCGCGGGGCCGCGGGCGCCCGGTGCCGCTGCTGGAGGGTGGCTCTTGACTCTGTCCCCTTTCTCCCCGGCAGTTTCAGATCGGAGAGCTGGCAAATACTCTGACTAATAAATTGGAGTTCCTGGGCATCAACAGACAATCTATCTCCAACTTCCACATGTTGCTGTTGCAGACAGAGGTAACCAAGCCTTGGCCCCTCGCTCGCTCCGGCCTTCTGTTCCGAAGCGGATCAAATCCTGCCCGGTGATCCTGGGGGCGGCACCACGCCGTGTGCCCACCTTCCTTCCTTCCTTCCTCCTTCCTTCCCTAGCTTTGCGCGGAGGCAGTGGCTTCCTCCTGGGCCCCTGTAAGGGAGCCTCCCGAACCTCAAGTCCTGTGTCCCCGGGGGCCGTTTGCAGCCTCCCTCCAACAGCTTCCCCCCCCGGTTCTTGCCCTCTAGACCCGCATTGCAGACTGGCGAGAAGGTGCTCTCAATGGAAACTACCTCAAACGCAAACTCCAAGACGCAGCCGAACAGCTAAAACAATACGAAATAAACGCCACCCCTAAAGGCTGGTCCTGCCACTGGGACAGGTACGAGCTCTCCTCCCTTTCTCACCTTTCATCTCTGACATCTCAGACATGATTTGTGACCATCACCACCCGACGACGTTGGCGCCGTCCCTCTCGGAGACTTGAGAGCAGCTTCAGTGTTAGCAGTGCTGGGCAGGCAGAGCAACATCTCCCGGCACTCACACGTTGTGGTGTTTGAGCCAAGCACCAAAGCTGGAGGATCCAAACCGGAGTGCTCAGAGACGGAGCTGATTTCCCTGATCGGACAGAGCTGGTGGTCACTCTCCTGAGTGGAAAGCGCTGTTGGAGGGCGGGCCTGGGGGGTCGCGCATGCGAGAGCTCTGTGAACTTTGCAGGATCTCTGGATCACCTCTTCTGACCAACAGCTCTACCCAAGGACAAACTTCACCTCCTCGCCGGAACGAAGAACAAGATTTCTGTCTCCTGCCAGCAGGTCAGACCCAAACATTTCTTTGTCTATTTGGCTTTCTGGATGGAATTGTTTTCCTTTGTTTTGAAATCTTTGCTCTTTTGTTTTTCAGCTCCCAGATCCGCTCCCTCTCTCTAGCATTCACTGTGTTGGTTTGACACCCAAGAGTTATCCTATAAAGCCGCCTCCTCC
>NW_009926477.1:0-208 GCF_000696875.1 Nestor notabilis
ATATAATATAATATAATAATATACATCATACCGTATATCATAATCATATCTATATCATATATCATCTATAGCTTACTGTAACATAACGTAATATAATGTAACACGACGTAACGTGACGTTACTGCTGGCGGTAGGAGACCAGCCCGCGCCCCGTGGCCTGTCCGCGCGCGCCCCCTGGCGGGGGTGGGTTTGGGGGGGTTTTGGGGTG
>NW_009926477.1:239-11478 GCF_000696875.1 Nestor notabilis
TGTTTTGGGTTGATTTGTTACTTTTCGCTGCCGCTTCGGGCCATGGCACAATCGGGCACGGTCTGAATCGCACCCAGAGAAAAGCCGGGGATTTGGCTCTTCTCCTCCCAGCAGGGCGGTCACAGGCCCAGCTGAGTGTCACACCCGTGCTCAGTCTCTGCTGAGCAGCCATTGAGGGGTCACAGCTTCTGCTCACAGCTACACGGAGCAGGGATGCTTCCTCCGCTTCGATTCTCCCAAATCCGCTGGACAATAAGGCACAGTTTGCCCGGTTCTCCAAATGAGGTTGTTTTTATGCCACCTTTGCAGATTGTTGCACCAGCCAGGCCATCCCCTCTATCAGAAGCTGGAGCTGTTGTGGTGTGTCCAAGCTCTTGCAGCCCCAAAGGGCCATTCCAGCAGCCAGGTTGGACGCTGTTGTTACCCCACTTTCTGACCAAAGGATGAGGGAGGGAGGTGTAGAAACCACGACTGCAGCTACACCCTTCCTTCCTCTTATGTGTCGTCTTCACAGAACACACCCCTGCAGTGATCCCTTAGCTATGGAGCTAAATCCAGCATGTATACTCACTGTACAGCCTTAAAAACAGAAGCCGAGGGAGAGCTCCATCACTTTGCAATAGAATAATTTGCTGTTTATGAGTTCGAGCCTCAGCTGGAGTCAGTATTTCAGCTGTCAGGACACAGTAAGGGGCCTGTTATGAGGAAGCAGTGACAGGACTTACTTACTTAATGGGAAATCGCTCTGGAAAAAAAGCCCCTTACAGACAAGTATCTCTGCTCCTTTGGCAATGGATGTAATGGGAGATCATGATGAAATTCCCAGCACAACCGTAACCTCATCCCATCTTCTATAGTCTTAGTGCTGAATGAGTAGTACTGGGTAATGTTTCTTAAAGCGCAGGTGCCTCACCTAAAACCCAAGGGTCTGTCACTCGATAGTGACACCGCAGGAAATTAATACAGCTGGTTTGGCTTTTATTTCTGCTTTCCTGTAGTATCTGTCTCCAGTATCCAGCTGGCACCGCTCTGTCATTCGGGTATCTCTTGAGAGTGGTCTTCCCTGTTTGTTACACAGCTAAAGTTGATTTTCTCATCCCAGGAAGTGAGACTGTCCCGTCTTATCACTGACAGGAATAATAACGTGGCTAAAATATATTTCAGGCCTTACTTGGACTATTTGAGGATTGAGCAATATGGCTTAAATGGTGCTGCCGTCTAGGAACAAGGGTTGGGGAGGGTAGGACGGAAAATGGCCTTTCTCTGGTGAGGTTACACAGCTCCTGAGAGCACAACAAAACACTGTCTCCCACGTTAAATGAAAGAAAGTTGGTTTTTTGTACTCTTTTACTTAGCTAAGTGCCAAAACACTTACTTACATGCTTCTGCTTCCATTAAGCTCCCTGGCAACTCCATCCTGTTGTAACTGCAATTAGCTAAAGTTTACACAGTGATCAACACGTTTGTGGCACCAGAAAGACAACAGATGACTGTCATGGGCTGAGAAGTCGCGGGGTATGGCTGTGCATACAATTGGCCGGATGAATAATTAATAAAATAGTCTTACAAAAACTCTAATGTAATTCAATTTAAAGTATGCATTACTTTGGATTGGATTTCAGTTTAGATGAAGGGATAAAAACTGTTTTGTATTTTACAAAAGAAGTTGAATAAAATAAAACTATACTGACGACAAGTTAAAAAAAGCCCCAAACAAAACCAAACATGCAGGACTGCAGCCATGGAGCTGGGAAATGATAAGCAATGTTCACATGAATATACATATTAAACCTTTATTTTATTTATTTGACTCAGCAAGTGCTCTATTTTTTTCAATACGGCCTTGCAATAGTTTTTCATGTATAACTCAAGTGTTCCTCATTACAAAGAAGGCTCTATGTAAGTTACACCAAGAGCCAGGTTACTTCATGGTGCTGTTCAGTGAACAGCTGATTCCCATTGCTAAGGAACAGCCTTGCACCTTGCAAGTGAAGGCTGGGTTCTTGCTGTTCACCCCTTTCCAAAGCCCTCAGGGGCCCATGGACATGTAACACCACCATCAGTGACAACACCTGAATCCATTTAAATATTAACGAGTCAATGAGTGCTCAATGCTCTGGTCCGTGGGCTCCACAGAACCAGTGAGCACGTCACCAGCACAGCAAACCAGCCTATTTTCAGATCCTGCTGACAGTTACCTTTAAAAGCAGTAGATATTATAGGCAGTAAAGATGGGCCCACAGTTTTATTTTGCACAATAATTCTGGGATAAGAAAGAAGAAACATTCTGCTTCTGAGAAGTGTCATAAAGTAACACATTCTGTCCCCATTTTTATCATGTTCAGGCAAGGATGTTGCCAATAGGATTATTATTACAGCCTCGGCAGGCACCAAGACACCTGAACACTAGAAACGTTGACACAGGTCACCTCTGTGCTGCTGTTTCAGAGCCAAGACATGCGGAAGCAGCCTAACAGGATGAATTATAGTCCTTAACAAGATGGGAAGACTCTGCCATCACACAGTGAGGGCTGCAAGGGATCGGTGGGTGAGCAGGGGCCTTTAGAACAAGGACAGTCCTCTTTCTAACATGCTGCGTTAACAAGCCTGTGTGCTGCAGGAACATGTATTTATTTGCTGTCCTTTGCCAGTAACACTGGGAAGAGGCTGAAGCTCCTTTAATTGTCCCATTTCTCCCTCTCAAAATACATATGTCTGTGTAATAAATAGAAAAAAATATAGCCCTGTTTTTTTGAGAAATTATTTATTACAATTATCACTATTAATTTAAATGATGGGTAATGGATCTGTTGGTTTTCCTGTTACACAAATCCATCAATACAATGCCACTGGTTGATTGATAACTGAATGCAGCTGGCACCAGTACCAACAGTGAAAATACCAGTCTATTAAGTAGCATCACTCAGGAAAGAAACAAAGCATTTACCAGCAATCTTTGGACAAAGGCTGGCGTGCTGCATAATGCTTGATTGTACATCAGCTTTAAATACCAATCAAAACCTACACTGCACAGAGCTCTTCTGCTGGAGATTAATGGTGTGTTCACCCCCCTCACACTGCCTGACTTCTCTACTGGAGGAACAAACCCACCACCACCAGAAAATTCAAGTGGAGTGGTTTTTTTCCTTCATGAATCCAAACGGCTCTAACCATCCTGGCAGTCTGGTATTCCCTGAATTCAGTGGGGCTTGTCCCTGTTAAAATGGCACAGAATGAATGATGGGACATAGTGATAGGCAAAAATAGTTTATTTATAATAAGAAATAAATAACAAATAAAAGTGTATTGCCAGACATCACAGTAGGATGGCAATCAATCTTAAGAATGAGAAACATGAGAGTAGCAGTGAAACAGGTGTTTGTAAAACCAGGAGCATCCCATTATTCAGGCACAGGCTCTTTGAATTTCTATAAACCTCCAATCCAATTAAAAAAACAACTCTGGAAAAGGCGAAAACAAACACTGTTGCTCCTTGAACAGAAAAGGAAATGAGCCAGAGATAAAGACTGGAAATAATTTCTAAGCCTTAGTATAAGCCCCACAAGAACAGAGGCCATAATTCAGACAAAAGCAGCCTGTTCCCTATCTTAAAACGGTATATTTTAATGTATGATTTCCTTTTCACGAGAAAATCGATAGTTCAGAAGCAGTGGCAGGAGTGTAGAGTCTTTTTTAAGTCAAGGCCCGACCTGGCTGTTCAGAGAAGACAAATGCTTTGACCACTCAGATAAAGATGAGAAATCTTGCGGGGTGTGTGTGCCCTAACAGACATAAAGACAGAGCTTAAAAACTGGGTAATAACTGGTGATAAATGCAGCAACAAAGCTGAAGGCAAACTGAAAGAAGCTGCAAAATGGAAACCACAAACTGTCCTGCTAGCAAGTAATGCACACGGAGAGACACCACGCAGCAGCTGGAGATAAGACTGGTAATAGGTGTGGTATTACAGGAAACTTCATTGCACCTTCACAGGTAGATCTTAGCAATGTAACAACGATGGCACCTGCAATTCTCATCCTTTTAAATTATTATGGATACTGTTTGCATTGCCTAATTAGGGAGATTTAATAGTTGGTGAGGATGTTTTGTTATAAATTCAACTGCCAACATAGAATCATAGAAATATTCATTCATTCATTTACAGCACATGGTGCTCCTCTTGGGTCTTCTGGGCACTGGTCCACATGTTAAACGCCCAATTTCCTACTTATTTGGTTGATGAAATCAAGCTCTCAAGAACAGGGGATGCACTTGTACTCCATGAGGTAGGAATTTAAATGCATTTTTTTTCCCTGTGAAACAGGGAATACAGCATACATTTATCTTTTAAAAACCCCAACAAAATAAACCCCACAACATCTTTGTTCCGGTATTTTATTACATAAAAAGTTGATTGTCCATTGGAAATTTTTCACAAAGTGCAACCGCATCTTGTGTAGTACCATTGCCAAACTGTATTTTCTGATGACAGATGGGTTAAAAATAGAACAGTAACTTAGAAAACTTAGTTATGACACTAGAACAGAGAAACCACCAAGCTGAGTGGAGAAAGGCAGCAGGCATTTAGCTGTCATGCAAGCAGATTACTTTCCACATACCTCTGTTTACAACTGAAAAAATAAGGAAATAGGAAAAGCTATAATCACTACCCTCCTTGGTGAAATTAGCTTTAAAAGCAGCATCTGAACTGCCTCCATGTAGAGCCAAAAATCTGTTACTGGAAGTCTGATGAGACTCAAACGCAGAATCCAACATCTGCTGTAGCATTTACGGAATGTTAATGACCTTAAGTGACTTTATGAAGATATTTATTCTTATACATACATAAAAGTGATATTATGTTCAGGTCTCTTAAAACATTACCAGATAACATCTGCTAATGTAACACTGTACCAGGACAAGTCTTAAGGGCTCAAAGGGTTCCAGTTCCAAAAGGGAACATAAGTGGTTTTGGAGTAGTTACGAACTGCGATAGCAGAGAAAGTCTGGCTGGGTGAAGAAGTTCCTGCCAGGCTGCCCCATTATAGTTACTAACATATTTAACTATTTGTTGAGTGTAAAGCATGAAAAAGGGAGAAAATTGGAAGACAAAAAAAAAGGCTAAGTGAAGGCAGTATTTTATGTTTTATGTCAAAAAGCAACTCTCAAGTCATTACTCCTATTAAAAAAAAAGAAAACACACTTTAAAATTTCAAGCGAGCTACATGGCACAATACATGCCTGCATTTGGCATAGGCAACTTAACAACTCAAAACCACCAAACAAAAAACCCAGTCAAGTGGCTGGCTGAATTTCAACAAAATTACCCCCCTCCTTTTAACTATGAAGGGAAAGGGCTCCAATCTGCTGTGAATGTGGGTTTATGAATGACTAGAACAAGCATTTATTCTCAAAAGCTGGGCTATAGCTAGATAGCGTAGTAATTTTTTTCTCCTCGTTGGCTGAGTTGCCTTTGTATGTTGGTTTAAATTGCTTCATTGTTTAGCTCAGGAAGAACTCACTTTCATCAAAAAAAGAAATCAGGTTTATGTTTCCTAGGATTAGGAAAACTACAGAAACTGTATTTCCGCATGTTTCTGCTCATAATCTAAACTGTCATCTCTATACCATAGATTAAAGTTGCAAAAAGAAAAACACTCATTAATATTTTGTATTTATTGTTTCATCTGACCTCTGTTCATCTCTGAAGATGAGAAGCAATATTCCTTAAAAAAAGGGAGGTGCAAACCCAGAACACTTGACAAAATGATAAATGAGTAATGCACAAGAAATGGACTGCACACCTTGATGCAATGTGATACCCAAACATCTACAGAGACTCTTCCCAACTCTGCTACACATTTGGATTAATAGCAGAATATAAAAGTAATACAGTTAATCCTGAAGAAACACATGATTTCATTTTCCACTCAAACAGGCACAGACCTGTTTAATCAAGTGTGGCCAGAAAGGTTTCTTTAATCCTAAATTCATACAAATATAATTAAAATTAAATAAACCCGCTCACCTGGAACCTTCATCAACATCATTTAGTTCTTATGTACAGAAACCAAAGATGAATTAGTGTCTCTCTCGAATACCTAACTAAATGCATTAATTATTTAAAAGGTTTTACTACTCAGTGAAACAGTAAGTTTAGTCACATCTTTTATTTTAGGACAAGCACTCAATAGATCAGTTTCCCACTTTTGATACCGAAGTATTCCACAAGATTAACCATTATGGTTCAATTAGGACTTTTTATCCAAAACATTTGGATTTTAGCACCTTAAATAAAGAGTCAGAGTAACATATTATTAGTATTGAATGAAGACAGTTAATACTGTGCTCATCCTCTGGAAAATGATGTGGACCATACATACAAGGTGCATTGAGTCCCTAATAGGCAGTAAGGCAGAAGGGAAACAATTTAAAGTAATGAATTTGACAGAATACAATCTGAATAATAATAAAAACATTCTCAATTATACGAAGTATGTCAAGGAGAAATTGTATGTGCTCCCATATATCAAACTTCAGAGCATTTAAATCAATGTGGGGTTTTTTTCCACAATCAACCACATCACTCAGGAATCCGTACCCAAACAAAAATTAATAATCTGGTTATTAAACGTCAGGAAGGGATATGTCTAACTCAAAGTTGAGCTCTGCACTGCAACTAGTGTTTTTTCAAAGATTTAAGCAAACCCTTAAACCAGTAAAACAAATCCATTTCAGAGGTAAAGCTATCTCTCCTAGGTCACTGTCTAGATAATAGGGCAGACATAACATCTGCTTCCAGAGGCACAGTTCTTTGGCAGCAGCAGCAGCAACCTGAATGCCATGAATCCAACTTCCTTTTTGCCCTGACACTGCCCACGCGGGTGCTGTAACTCCATTAACAGCCTAGCATCACTTCGAAGAATCTCCTTTCTGCACTGATTTGGAGTGAATTAGCTGAGTTCTCTGCCTAGCTTCTATCCTGCTTCTAAGAACTTCCATGGATTTCTTGGGACAAACAGAGCAGGTTTTGTTTATTTTAAAGAAACAGGCAGTCTAACCAGACATGTCCTAAAACGTGCAGATTTCAGGCATCTTTGGCCAGTGTATCACTATTCTTTGCAATTTTATGCAGTTTTGCAACTGACTCTAGCAAACTGACTTCCAAGAGCATCTTTTAGCACTGCATTCTGCTATCCGTTGGCAGTTACAAACCAATGACCAACTCACACAGCCAAGATAGATGTGGATACTAAAGATGAGTATCAGTGTATTCTGAGAATGTGTTTCTTCTTTTCCACTTAAGTTTGCAATGTTAGACACACAGATTTGTATGTTAATTTTAACACAAAAGCATACAAAATTACAAACTAAACTATTAAACATTACCTTTCCTGTAACTAAACAAATGGCCAACATTAATAAGTAAACTGGTGAACTTCAACACAAAAGTCTTTTAACCTCAGTAACCTCTGCTTCTTTCATTCCCTCTCAATAAACCCAGGAATTGAATGGAAATAGGAACACTATCCAAGTCTTGTTAACACATCCATCATAGATCCTCTCTCTGTTTGGTTGCTCGGTTGTCCTCTTTGATGCTGTTAGATTTCTTGTCTGCATCTTTCTTCTTCTTTGCTTTTTCAGGTTTTGTTTTGTTTTTCATTTTCTCATTTTCTTCTCCTCCTTTGCCAGGATAAACCTGACCTTCCAGAGTAACATCCGCACATCTCTCTTGATTTATCAGGAAGTCTTTGATCTCCCAGGCGTAACCACCATCACGCAGCATAAAGATGGCTCGATTTGAGCCAACAATAAACCTATAGGAAAGATACAATATTTTCTCAGTTAGCTCTGTGCTTTTCAAGCACTACAACATGTTGTAGTCAGAGCACCTCATGACTGAGGTATATATTTAAGAGCAAGAATCATAGAAAGGTTAGGGCTGGAAAGACCTTAAGATCATCTAGTTCCAAGCCCCCTTGCCATGGGAAGGGATGCCTCACACTTGACCATGTTGCCCAAGGCTCTGTCCAGCCTGGCCTTGAACACTGCCAGGGATGGAGCATTTAGAAGCTGATCTTCTTTTTGCCTGGGGATGGGGACAAGAGAACAGTTTTCTAGCATATGTAAGAGTAAAATGTATTAAGTTTGCAAATAACCAAGGAGGAGTAAGAATACAAAGAAAACTTAAGAATTAATTTGGCACTATGTAAAATCCACTAACGGGCATTATATTTGCTTTATACACTTACTACAGCCCTTCTCAGCCTCAATACAAGAGACACAATATTCCTCTGTTTCAAAGTGATTCTCTCTCTTTCCGAGAGAAACACCACATTTTTTAGCCAGGGAAACAAAAAGCCTTTTGTGGTGACAAGTCTTCCAAGTGTGATGTTTTCCATCAAGCACATAAAGGCAAACTGCTGCAGCTAAAATTGATAAATAGCTGAAACGTAATGAGATAAAAACAAATGAAGCTACACATACATCATTTGTAAGTGTTAAAAAGATTTGTGCACCATGCCAGAATTTTTATAGCATGACTTACGTTGGCACAGAAACTGATACAGAAATAGTGACAGATGATGGAGGTGGGGAAGGGCACAGCATGAACAGCTGAAAAGATGCTCAGGAGGAAAGAAACAAGGGTTCTGTAAAAGGACAAACTTCAGCCCTGCGCACAACAGCTTACCTTTGCACGTCATAGTTTGCATTGAAGAGACTGCCCTGCCACAAGCTAGTGATTTCTTCTGTCTCCTTCTCTGTGGGATTTCCCGACACTGTGACAAACATCATCAAAGTCTTCCCCTTCTTTGTCAACTTCAGGATACTTTCAGGCTTGCCTGGATCAATTTTTGAGAAATCTATTGGTGCTGGAGGCCTCTTGTGTTCAGGAAGATCTCCCTCTTCAATGTCATCGTCTTTCTGTTTTGAAAAGGAAAAGGAGGCTTTAAACTAAACTGTTCCACAAAGCTGTTCTGTTTTGAAATTTCCCGTTGTTTAGAGAACACTGCTTTGACAAAGTGTTTTTTAGTTTAATGGTGGAGATTCTCAAAACAAAACAAATAGTGAGTTTTGTTTCAGGCTATTCACCAAAAGTGTTCTTCCCATTTATAACCCTCCCCTCAAAACAAAGCACATTTTCATACTGACAGGTAGACTCTCCTTTTACCATATACCGAGAAATATTTCAGCCTCCAGGCTAATTCAGTACAATGCCACCAAGGTACTTCATTAAACAGCACTTTTTCTTCACAGAAATTTATTAAGTCTACATGATGAACACAGAAAGCTGCACTAAAAAGCCTCATACACACATAAAGAAGTGTTCACCTGCGCACTGCTTTCAGAGGTCAAAACTCACCTCTAGGACTCATGCAAACACTTGAGAATTCAATTTGCCCAACTCTGTCTTTTTAAACAAGTAAAACCTGCAAAAATTCAGAATTTCAAGGCTCATGCCACAGGAAAACTTGTATTAAAGGCCTCATGACTTTTCAAATGCGCAGCTGCAGCTCAGTGTCTGACAACATAATCACCAGGAGTAAATTACTCCTAGAATAAAGAAAAACCACTCTTGATGCCTCTGCTGAGGTTGACAGGCATTTAAATATTTGGAAAGGCAGAATTCAAACTGCTGCCCCTTAAAACAGCTCATGAGAGAGAGGAGTGAACAGAGTGACAGCTTACATTGAGCCAGAGCTTGATTTCTTCAACAGTATTTGTATCATATTAAAAAGTTAATAAAAAAAACCCAACAGAAAACCCTGGAAGTCCTGTGCTGGCATCTACCCAAGCACTAGTAAACCAGGAGGAATTAAGGCAGATATTTTAGGTGTTGTTTTGACTTCAAGCATTTTGTGAAAATATGCAGCACTCCATCAGGAACATGAACTGTAGCAGCACCTAAAGATAACTCCCTTCAGAAGCCAAGCTTTATTTTTTAGATCTCAGTATACACTACTTTCTCATCTCTGCACATGTCTATATACAAACTCAACAACATCCTTTTACAACGTCCCACTACAGGGAGCATCCCATACCCTTTAAAGGTAAGGTTCCATGCTAGTGACCTCTCTTGTTTTCTCATCTCAATTACGTAGTTTGCTGTCTTTCTGACACAGGAGTTTAAAAATTAGTTACCACAGAATAAAAGTTGTAGAAGCCTTAGATTTTATCCTTCCTTTCCTTACTAGTTACACTTCTGTTTCAACTTTGCGAGGCTGAAGCATGCTTTCAAACAGTTCACATCGCTTTGAAAATTCCCTAGTAAGTGAATTGAGAGCAAAGGATTGCCCCAGGGAAGTCCCACTGCCCTCACTAAGCTGGAACAATACTAATCTTAGAGGCAGCTGGAAAATGCTCATATTGGTAAAGCACAGTGAAAATACAAAATCTTACATGACTGAATGAAAAATATTCTTCAGAAGTAAAAGCAAAACAGTCCTAATTTTAGAACAGTTTGGCTACTGCAAAACCAGCTTATTTCGCAGTTTTGAAAGGGAAAGGCAGAATTGTTTCCATATAGTCCTTACGCAATACAGAAACTGATTTTGGATTTAGTGACAGCACAACCTAATATATATTACCTATTTTTCCCTTAACTATTCAACTAAAGCTGTAGTGTTGCAGTTTGAATAGATGTATCATAAAAAGCAGTCAAAAGCTCCCCTACACCACACTCCTTCTACTGATCCTGTACAAACTATCATGCAGTTTTGTATTTATAACTCTATCTATGAAGCAAAAGACTGGAAGAAAAGTATAAGCCTTTGCTTTGAAATGTCTAGCAGATTCATTCCTTTAAGCTGTAACATGAGGCTTCAGAGGGAAAGCATTACACAATACAGTAATAACTATGTATTTTCCTATGTATTTCTTCCCTTTCTCCTCCCCTCAGCTCCCATTCTCATGCATTTCTCATCAATGCCCTGAATTTCTATTTTTAAAAATATTAGCAACATATGTCACCTAATTGCTTGGCCTCTTCAATAATCTCAGCCCAGAGTCAAGCCTGAGAAACCCTGAGCTTGTAACAATAATGAACTACTGAAATGTCATATGCTTTAAATAACAGAAAGACCGCATTCTCAGTTCTGCTTCCAGCTCCTCTGGACCCAAGGCTGCTGGAGAGTCCCCTTCCATGAGGGAAACCCCTAGGCAGTTTATTTCAAGCTCTAGTTGTGCAACTAAGCTGCTGAAGCAACCTCAGTTCCCCATCCTCATTTTCTGCTACACC
>NW_009926477.1:11509-13710 GCF_000696875.1 Nestor notabilis
CCAGTTCACCGGGCAGCCATGCACATGGTTGCACCAGCACAGTGCAAGTGGCAGCACAAGAGCTTGCACAGAGGTGGCTGCTTGTTCTGGGAAGGCTGCTGGAGCCATGGCCTCAGCCAGCTTGTGGCTGAACCGTATCCTGGGCTGTATGAAAAGCAGCATGACCAGCAGGTCAAAGGAGGTGATCCTGCCCCTCTACTCTGCTCTTGTGAGGCCTCACTTGGAGTATTGTGTACAGTTCTGGTGTCCTCAACATAAAAAGGACATGGAGCTGTTGGAGCAAGTCCAGAAGAGGGCCACGAGGATGATAAGAGGGCTGGAGCACCTCTCGTATGAAGACAGGCTGAGAAAGTTGGGGTTGTTCAGCCTGGAGAAGAGAAGGCTGCGTGGAGACCCCATAGCAGCCTTCCAATATCTGAAGGGGGCCTATAAGGATGCTGGGGAGGGACTCTTCAGTAGGGACTCTAGTGGTAGGACAAGGGGGAATGGGTTTAAACTTAAACAGGGGAAGTTTAGGTTAGATATAAGGAAGAAGTTCTTTACTGTGAGGGCGGTGAGGCACTGGAATAGGTTGCCCAAGGAAGTTGTGAATGCTCCAACCCTGGAGGTGCTCAAGGCCAGGCTGGACAGAGCCTTGGGCGACATAGTTTAGTGTGTGGTGTCCCTGCTCACGGCAGGGGGGTTGAAACTAGATGATCTTAAGGTCCTTTCCAACCCTAACTATTCTATGACTCTATGTTACAGCCACCATCCTCCAGTGCTTTTGACTAATTGCCAACGAAATAAAAAGTATTAGGAGGCATCTCAATTGCAGTTAATGACACTTGATCCTGTACAGATCTGTGCCCTGTGCCCCTTGCTCCCGAGCATAATTCCTCCTCTTATCCAAATTCATAACGGCCCCTTTGTTTCTCATCCCACCCCATCAAGTTCACTCATGCCTTTCTTCTCCTCTATCCTCCAGCCACCACCCCCTCAAGTGTTTCATGTTCCTTATATGTGTGCTGACTACCAGCAGGCAAAATGCCATGCAGCTGACCATCCCAAAGACCCAACAACCGCTAATTGTTGAGCCGCTGCTTCAGTAACTTTTTTCTCCTAGGGCTGTGGCTGGCTGTGAATTCCCTCCGTGGCAATGCCAACCCCAGCAGCAAAGCCCCCAGATGTTCAGCCACATCTGCATGCAATGTGGCTACAAGCATTTGTGCAGCACATGGTGAAATGGATCAGGGACCTGCTCCAGCTAGAGGGAAAAACCCCTGACCAGCCTCCTGCCTGCCCGTCACACGGCTAGAACAGAATACACAGCCAGAGTCACGACAGCAATAACTGGAGTCTCCCTTTCATCCAGGCATCTAATCCTGGACAGAGATGTTAATCTTCTAAGATTTTTTCCTACAATGCCAAGTTTCGTTGAAGTTGGCCAATGTTACCATCTAAGCCTTGGATTCTTTTTAGCCGCTGGGACCACCTGGTCCTTGGCTGACAGCACCAATGGAAGGTGAATTTTGAGATTTTACATAATTGTATTTAAAATTTTAACTCAATTTTTTTAAGAATCTCCTCTCCTAAAGGGAGATACACAGGAACAGTCCATGGGATGAACAGGTCCATAACCTGCCAACCAGGCCCAAGTGGCATCCTTACTTCTCACAAAAGTTATTTTATCTGTATTACACATACAAACCCTATTTCTCCACCTTGACTTACAGCTGCAAACGGTGTTACAAGAGACAGAAGCTTTTACTCCATTATTTCCTCCAGGATTTGTGCAACACGTTCTGGGGAACAGCCTCATGGGAAAGAGCAGAAGACACTGACGAGTGCTCTGGGATTTATCAGAACATGATGGAATACAAAAATAGTGAAAAGAACCTAACAGTGGCATGACAACCGCACAGAGAAGAGTGATGGGGAACTGTCAAAAGAAGGTTAAGGCAGCAGAGTGATGGGGACAAAGGGAGGCAACAGAGCTGGGATTAGAAATCATTATCATGAAGAGTGGCAAGGAAGGAAACACCAACCATGTAGCTACTCTGTAAAGATGAAATGAGTGTTTCTTCTGCTATCCATCCTTTGGTCACAAAACGTATACCCCTTAGTCCCCCGACACACCAGACACTGAAGTCAAACCAGGCTATGGCACGCATGGACCGCGTGTGCTCGGGAAGGCCGGGGCCGCCGGGCAGGCTGCGGGCTCC
>NW_009926478.1:0-4786 GCF_000696875.1 Nestor notabilis
CGTACCTATAGAAGCCTTTCCTGTTATTTTCCACATCCCTTGCCAGGTTTAGTTCTAACTGGGCCTTAGCTTTTCTAACCTGGTCCCTGGCTTCTCAGACAACGTTCCTGTATTCTTCCCAGGCTGCCCCTGCTAGCTAGCTTCTTTTTTCCCTCTAAGTTCCCTCAGCAGCTCCTTATCCATCCATGGAGGTCTCCTGGCTCTCCTGCCACACTTCTTTCTAGTTGGGATGCAACACTCCTGAGCATGTAGCAGGTGATCCTTGAATATCAACCAGCAGTCTTGGGCCCCCCTGCCCTCTAGGACTATATCCCATGGATCCTTACTAAGCAGGTTCCTGAAGAGGTCAAAGTCTGCTCTCTTGAAGTCCAGGGCAGTGAGCTTGCTGCATGCTCTTCTCACTGTCCTCAGGATCTCAAACTCAACCATCTCATGGTCGCTACAGCCAAGGCTGCCCTGGAGCATCACATTCCCAACCAGCCCTTCCCTGTTGGTGAGCACGAGGTCAAGCATGGCACCTCTCCTTGTCGGTTCCTCTATTACTTGCAAGAGGAAGTTGTCTTCCACACAATCGAGGAAACTTCTGGATTGCTTGTGCTGGGCCAGACCATCTCTCCAGTAGGTATCAGGATGGTTGGAGTTCCACATCAGGACAAGGGCCTGTGAACGTGAGGGTGCTCCTATCTCTCTGTAGTGTGCTTCATCCACAGAGTTCTCGTGATCAGGCGGCCTGTAGCAGATCCCCACTGTAATGTCCCGCATTGCTGTTCTCCCTTTGACCCTGACCCACAAGCTCTCTGTTGACTCATCACGTGTCCCCAGACAGAGTTCCATACTCTCCAGCCTATCACTGACATAAATAGCAACTCCACCACCCTTTCTTTTCCAAAGAGCCTGTAACCTTCCATTCTAACACTCCAGTCACAGGAGTCATCCCACCATGTTTCTGTGATACCAATGACATCCTATCCCTGTAGCCTTGCACACATCTCTAATTCCTCTTGTTTGCTTCCCATACTACAGGTGTTTGTATAGAGGCATCTGAGCCGAGCTCCAAATGAAGCCGACTCAATGGTTGGAGCAGCTGAAATATCTCTACATCGCTCCAAGCACTTATTATAAGTGCTGGCAACTGACTGGGAGTGTTGGGATGGATCAATGTCCCTCTCCCCCAACACATCTAGTTTAAAGCTCGTTTTTAACAAGGACTAAAATGTTACAACTGCTTCTCCTGATCTTTCAAAATTTCTCTCTATTTTCCAAAGCAAAATCAAGCATAATGGGGTGGGGTGGGGAGGACAACACCACAACAACAGAGAATGAAATTAAAGAAACACAGTTTAAAGGTGCCTCAAGCTTGAAACAAAATTTTCAAAGCTTTTTAGGTAGCTGGTTCGTTGTACATGGTTTCCAGTTTCACTGTCATTTTTTTTTCCCAAACATTTTAATCAAGACTAAAGAAAGAATCTGATATTCTGTCATAACAATATCACATCTTTGGCAAAGTGAGCTCTTCTTCATTATTGTTTTACTTGAAATTTGCTAGTTCAAGCTACCAAATCAGGCTAAAACTGAATTATCATCTTTCTTTGGATAATATAATCCTTATCTACAAAAACTATTTATTTTCTACAGGTCATGGACTGATACCTAAGCTTCGCTTTAGTCTCAGTATGGACATAATACAAGTTAGGCAGAGATGTCATTAATTTGCTATATGCAGCCTTAAAATTCAGTCACAGATAAGGTTTTTAAAATAAGCAAAACTGATGGTAACATTCTGTTCAAATACACAAGGAAGCTTTTTAGAACAACCTTTTTTAATGTACATTTTTCTTGTATAATTTTAGGTCTTTGCAAAGTGTTAGCCTGTGTGATTTCCAGGTTACGTAATAGGACTACTCATTACTGACATATCCGCATCCTTGATCATTCTACCCCCATGGGATTAAATTCAGTTTAATAACCAATTTCATTCCTATTCTCCATGCAGTGTCTGTCCTCTGCAGCTACGACGCTACGTCACCCTATGACAAAGTTAAGGTAAAAATGCATTCTGGAACAGATTGTTCCCTGCTATGATTCCTTTGAAGCCAACTCATTTTCATCAAGGGTAAACTCAGATCTCAGACTTTTAAATTTAATTTTTTAGTATTTATTGAAAGTAATCTAAAGAAGGAATTCTTGTTTCAAAAATTTCTCATGAAACTTTTTCATGTACTGCTGTGTACTATCTTAAGGCAGGATTATTTTATTTATAATATTAATCTAAACCACACAATAGCTCCTGAACTTTCCAAGATACAATTACTTTTGAAGTACCTGTAGTGAAAAAGTCACAGCAAAGATATTCTGAATGGATTTAACAAACATGATAGGGCTTGGTCTCCAGTCCTTAAGTAGGGCTTCTCTTTGATTATTTACCTCTAGTTTCGATAACACAGAAAACTTTACAAACATGATTTCATCAGATGTTAAACTAATTATCCTTACTTTTTTCTTAAGCATAATATCTTTTCCCATTTCCTTTCATTTTGCCTTGTGCTGCTCAATCTTTTTGACCTGACAGATGTCAGGAGCTATTCCGATTGCATTTGAATATTTTATGGTCTAGAGGTTCTTTCTCCATGTCTTAACACGTCTCTATCAAGGCTAGGAGGTTACAATAATTTCAGGGATAAAGAAATAGCTAAACTTTGTCAAGTTTCACATCAAATATAATATCAAGAGCAGAGAAACAGTATTTTATGTAATGTCAAAAATGAACATGCCAGTCCTCTAGAGTTGGAAGGGGCAAGTAGGTAATCCCATAAAATCAAAAAGTCCACAATATATTTAGTATTTCAATAAACAAACAAGGAGGCTGCAGTCACACAAACTGTATCATGTTAGCAGACATCAGATGATTTTTCCCTGTACAGAGTATTAAAATTACAGTACAAGTAGTAAAAATGAAAAGCTCCTACACCTGGGTAGGGGCAATCCCAGGCACAGCTACAGATTGGGTGGAGAAGAGATTCAGAGCAGCCCTGCAGAGAAGGACTTGGGGGTGGTGGTTGATGAGAAACTCAACATGAGTCGGCTTCAGTGTGCGCTTGCAGCCCAGAAAGCCAACCGTATCCTGGGCTGCACCAAAAGAAGCGTGACCAGCAGGTCAAAGGAGATGATCCTGCCCCTCTACTCTGCTCTCATGAAACCTCACTTGGAGTACTGTGTGCAGTTCTGGTGTCCTCAGTCCTGTCTCTGATGATTATCAAGAGTAAGCACTTAAATATAAAAAGTGAGCAAACATTTAGCAATACTTTTCCTGAATATCCACTCAGCCCTTGACTTCAGAAAGGATTTCTGCCGAAATTCAGATTCTGCCCAGTGAGAGAGTGTATCCCACTTCCTTCTAAAATAAAGGTACAAAGGAAACTGAATCGTAACTAACAGTTGTTGGTCTGGTACAACAGAATTGGTAACTATGTTGCTGGGGTAATAAAACGTAATGGTCAATGTACCATTTATATCCTATGGTTTCTAACCATTTTTACTATCAGTTATGTAGCTCCTAGATGTCAATATCTCATGTTCACATAAAACCAGGAACTGACAGAACTGCATACCCAACTGTAATAATATATTGCTTTATTTATAATTCCTTCAGTGAAGGAAAATATACTTGGTGCACCTGACCTAAGCTAAATAAACAAAACAATGGATCAAAACATGTTTTATCCTTGTTTTCCCACAAGAATTCACCATTAATAGAAAACACTCTACAATTAGGAATAGATTAAGTATCTAATCATTTGGTACAACTTTAAGACTGCAGGCTTTCCAGAGAGACATATCCTTTCCCGACACAAAATTGTATGCATCTTTGAAACTTGGCTTGAATTTTCTACTAAGGTTGCACAAGTAATTAAATATTGTATTTCTTAACAAGGCTACCACTTTCTATGTATAAATAAAACATTGAGACTTGGTATGCACAGCATTATTTGGACTTATGTCAAAGTTCCTGATTGCAGCTGGCTAATTGCTGTATGATTTTAGATACTACAGCATCCTTTTTTAATTTTGTCACTTCTCTGGCATGCCAAAATCACTCACAGGAGCAGAGTCTACAATTAAAACCTCTGCAATATGCAAGAGTGGCAAGAATGTGAATAGTGTGCATGTAATAGACTAGGTCAGCCTTTGGCCTATGTATTTTCTGAATGCAATTGATCTTCAGCAAGGCTTCACTGCATTCCTCCCACCTAAATGCAGTGACACGGAATGAGCTCACTCTCCCGGAAACAGAAACAAAAGGAAGAAATGAAAATTTAAAGTTGCTGTGTACACAAGACACTTGTATAAAGTCACAAAATCCAGGCAATGAAAATACAAAAAGCCTGCATGCCCAATTAAAATGACAGCAAAAATTAAACGGACAAAATGTGACCAAAGGACCCAGTCTTCAACAGCTTTGATTAATCACGTGGTTTGGAGAAGAAAAAATCCCCAAGCCATTGACCCTCCAGGTACACAATTAATTGCCTACTGAAATAGAATACGGGCAACAAAATGCCTCTGAGTGAACTGGTGACAAACAAGCACAACAAAAATATGCATCTGATAAACCTCTCATTTTTAAGAGAATTTAAAATGCTCTATGTTTTTTGTTTTGTCATTCTTCACTCTGAAAATAATGCACCTCTACATGTCCTAATATACATATTATATATACTACTTACGCAGTACTTATCACAAAACATAATAATAATAATAATAATAATTATAATATTCATATCTTCCA
>NW_009926479.1:0-230 GCF_000696875.1 Nestor notabilis
AGGCTCGGTCTTTCTTTGTGCATTATCCAAATGCTCGGAGCTGTGTCCTGTGCTGGGCTTGGGCTGCTCTGCTGGGCACCCCCCTACCCTGGACTACAGGCATCACCGAGGTGGTGGTGAGCACTGTGTGTTTGCTGCAGGTATATGTCCCTCTCGGTCATACCTGCGACCAGCACTGAGCAGATGCCGACTCCCTGGAAGTTTCTGGCTGCCGCCTGCAGCGATGGATC
>NW_009926479.1:413-690 GCF_000696875.1 Nestor notabilis
GAAGCGGGTGCTGGTGGCTGAGTCGTTTCACCACCAACGCTGCGTGCTGAAGGTGGAGACGTTCCTGCACACGCGGGCAGGAGGGGAGAGGTGAGCCCGGAACGCTGTCTGCAGCGCATGGGGCTCTGGGGGGAAATGTTGGTCCTCGCAGGGATGGCAGCAGGCGGAGGGAAGGGTGAAATCAGCCCGTTGGGGCTGTTCTGCTTCCCCGGATCATGGTGGGGACCCTCGGGGCTGTGGCCAGAGGCTCCCCAACACCTCCCTTCCAGGAGGCACC
>NW_009926480.1:0-2629 GCF_000696875.1 Nestor notabilis
CCCCCTTCCAGGAGCAGAAATAAGTAGCTTCCAAAATCTACATACATAATGTTTCCTGTTAATTTTACTTCATCTTTTTGTTTTATTCTAGTCCTCTGACTTTTACAGAGAGCTATAGAGACTTATAGAGAAACTGCAGTTTCTATTCTGATTTCTCATGTTAGAGGTGGGAGTCTCTATAAATCACACAAAGTTTGCCTAAGTGCTCACAATTTTATGGTCATTTTATGGCTTCCTCCTACCAAAACTAATTTTGACCATTCCCCCAAAAGCAGTTTTACACAAATGCAATATTCTTATTAATCACAAGAAAAAATTTGAGCTAACCTCCTGACCGTTGTCACATTTTACAGCATTTTGTTTCATAAAATTCACTTATTGAAAGACAGGGGCATAGAGATGAGTTACAAACTTCTGGAAACAGTTGAACAGTGTTGTAATTTGATTTGATTTTGAATGTGTAACAATTCAAGCATTCTGTGTAGGTGCGCGTAAAGAAGCCATGCCCTGTCCTTCTGATACCCTTCACTAAAGAATATCTTTTAGTGTGGAAGTCTTCCAGATCCACTACCAGGTCACAGCCCAAGGATAGATGATCTCTTCAGAGGAGTGATATATCAGTCCAACTTGAAGCAGGAGAGCCTAGGGAGATAGCAAGCATGTTTTGAGATTTCAGGTTTTTAGGGTTTTTTTTGGTGTATGGGATGGATAAAATTCTGATTAGAGCCAGCCAGTCACGTGCAAATGACTGTAGTAGGTCTACAGATTTACCAAGACTATGATTCACTAAATGTTTTACTTTAGGATTGCATGTTGTTCAAGGTTATTTGAAAACAGAGTAATGAATCCAAAAAGTGTAAGCTAGATTGAAAGGGAAGAAGAAAGAATGCTTCAGAAAGTGGCTGGTTAGAGTGTGCCTCCTGATCCTCGGGCTGATAGAAGTAGCATACTAAATATTTCTCACCAGGATCATGATCAGAATCCATGAAACACTGAAATGGAAACTTTTTTGTGAGTTTGCATAGTATAGGTGCTCCCAAATTGTTTGCTCAGGCCTGTTATAATCTTGAGACATGCAGTCATTTGGGAAAGGTGTCTGGTAGACTGCTTTCTTGTGCTATGTCAAATAAAGTTTCTGTTGTATGACAATTTTTTCAGCATATGAGATTACGTATTAGATTACTTAATCACTATCAAAGTAAATCTTATGGTAAGTGGTGTGTGCACACATGTACATGCACATATCTACATATATGTGTATGTATGCATACACACATGTGCAGTTGCTGTATACTGGAAACATGTTATTTCCACATTGGAGAAGCCCTTCAGTTGCAAAGTTCTATATACTAACCTGTTTTCTCATGCCTAGGATTTTTCTCATCATGGGGAAGGTTACCATGTCCCTGAGAAAGCATCTGTAATCTTCTGGAGCTTGCATTGACAGGAGCAGTGCATAGGTCTTTGTTTATGCTGGGCTCCTTTTTATTAGTTGAAGCAAATACCATTCAACAAGCACAAAATTATGGCATTGTATTATACAGGTCTTCATATGTTGAAAAAGTGGCTGCAAGCTTTTCCTTGGCTGCCAGTTCTTTATTGGAACCAAATGTCCAGTCTGGGGCATTTTAAAGTCATACATATGAGATTCAGTATTTATTCTCAGTTGGCTAATGGTCTTAGTCTAACCTTCTGTATTCATTATCTATTTATTTGTCAAGAATCATGACTGCTTCACCACCTGAAATTGTAAGTCCTTGTTGCCTGAAAATGACCACCGCTGTGTGTTTCCACTAGAAATAGAAGATAGTGTTTCAAACTGGTAGTGCTGTAACTATCCCAGTTATCAGTAGTATAAGGATAACTGATGCTGAACTTCAAAGCTATAGCAGTCAGTCTATTGGTCATATGATTGCTTTATCATTAGAGAGGTTTTTCCCTTTGTCTGCTGACTGTGAATGTTGCCAATCTTACTAAGTTGACAGAACCATGATTTTTTTGGGTATAACTTGTGAGGGCTGTGGAGAGTGTCCAAACTTTGTATGGTTTTGGGATCCTTTAAAAAATCTCAACTGACTCTTTTTACTTTCCACTGACATTTGTCAGTACCTTCCACTGACATTTCATATAGAGAAACCCAAGATGATCTATTCTGGCAAAAGTTAATTTATTGTGGCTGGACCAGGACATTGATTTGTCCTTAATGTAAAGCCAGGAAGCAATGCATTTTCCTGATTTAACTTGCATGTTTTGTTTCTCACTAAAAAGGTCCAGCGCTCATGTTACAAGTTCAACATTGGTATCATTTGCTTTTTTTGGCAGGTCCTGTAATGACAGCTGACAGTTGGAAGCTTAACTGGGTAAAAGTACTAATCTCTTCAGTAGTCCAAGTTCCCATAAATATTAAGCTAGTCAATTTTATCTGCCTTTCCTTCATTATTGGATCTATGATCAAATTAAAGTAATAAAATCCATGTCCATTATGCTATTCTGTGGTCTAATTTTGATTGCCAGTATAGATACAACTCACATAGACAAGCATTTATGAAAGTATGAAAGTCAAAGTGAAATACTTGCTTTGTTTTTCTGAAAGTATGTTTCTTTTATGTCCCTCCATACACCACCCCCC
>NW_009926481.1:0-10401 GCF_000696875.1 Nestor notabilis
CCGCAGGCCCCGGCCCTGGGCGGGAGGCAGCCGGCCCCTCCTTCCAACCCTTCCTCCGGTGAACCCCGCTCCCAGCGCCGGCCCCCGTGGGCATTGCGCCTGTTTGCCGCCCGTTCAAGCGCAACAGCCGTACCAGCGCCACCCTGCTGAGGGTGGCAGAGGTTCCTTGGAGGAAAAGGGGAAAGGAGGCGGTTAGGGCTCCTCGCAGCACCCCAAACCTTGCTATGTATTGGGGCTGTCTTCCCCTCGCAAAACGTATTGGTTCTTGGCGGCTTCCGCCCCCGCTGGAGTTTCCCACAGTCCTTTGCTTGTCGGGAGATGGGCAAGGAACAATAGGGGAAGGTAAAAGCTTTCCCCTTTCATAAAAAGCTGAGGAGCCAGAGGGAGGCACAGCTTCACACAGCCACAGCACAAGAACAGAGAGAAAGGCAACCCTTCTCCATTCACAGCTTTCTGTGTCTCTAAACTCACCAGAACACAGAGGCTGGAGTTTCCCACAGTCCTTTGCTTGTCGGGAGATGGGCAAGGAACAATAGGGGAAGGTAAAAGCTTTCCCCTTTCATAAAAAGCTGAGGAGCCAGAGGGAGGCACAGCTTCACACAGCCACAGCACAAGAACAGAGAGAAAGGCAACCCTTCTCCATTCACAGCTTTCTGTGTCTCTAAACTCACCAGAACACAGAGAGTTGCTTACCTTTGCTGACCTCTTATTTCTCTTTATTTGCTCTAAGCTCACCAAAACACTTATATTCGGCCAGGGCAACTGCAGTTTTCAGTGGTGCTGCACAAGCAAGGTTACAGCATATCAGCTCATCACAGAGCGGCATTGGGTGAGAGGCCAGTGTTATTAGATCAAAATAGATTTCAGAAGCTGGAAAGATACGCTTGTCATAAATAATACACACTGTGGTAATTCAAACAATTAGAGGTGTGAAAATTTACAGGGGCATCAAAAGGATCAGCATAGCAAAAGAAGCAGCTGTTCAACTCAAAGCAAGGAAGCAAGATCAGCAGGAGGGAGGCTTGAAGGGGTACAAAGCAAAAAGCAGTAGGTTTTGGGGTTTTTTTTCTAATAGAATCAACATGGGGTAAAAGCACTTTCTACTAAAGTTAGAAAAAAAACAAAGCAAACAAACAAGAAACCCCCGCAAACACAAAAAACCCCAAACTTAATTCATCTTGTCATAAGTCTATTTGTATTAGCTTTCTTATAACTGATTAGAAGTTTCTCATTTGGGACACTTGTCTTTAACAGCTCTCAGACTAATCAAAGCTCGGCCTTCCTCCCCGCAAGGAATTTAACTACTTATGTCAGCAGAGGTCATCCAAGCAGCCCATCTCCTGTTCTTTCTACATGTCCTTTCAAAGGACCAGCACTCCAAAGACTGGTACCCACACCACAGAGGTTGTAAGAACAGCTGTCTACTGCCTCACAGTCAACTGACTGAATCAACCAAACTTAGCAAATAACCCTTGTATAAATCCAATATTTGAGCTCAGTTTAAGCCTTGTACTCCAGCCTCTCCAGACAGAGTGCTTTTTCATTAAACATTTGCTCTTCCCCTCCATCAGCCAGACAGGAGTCAGCCTTATCTTCCCTCCAGGTCCTACCCTGGAGCCCACGACCTCACCTAAGCTGCCAGAAACTACCCTTGATATATATTAGCTCCATCCTGCAGCACCTAAAGAATTAAACCTATGTGTCTCAAGTCCTCTCTTTATGCCCTATACCCACCCTTCTTTCCTTTCCTCTCATGCCTCTACTTTTGTAATTTCCTTCATTCCTTGTGTGTGATGTGGTTGCATAACCCTTGTCAGCCCTCATCTCCACCTGAAGAGGTGAGCATTGGCACACCTGAGCCTTGACCCTCTTAAAGACCCCTAACACCAACACTATCATAGGGCTTTCACCCCATGCTTCTGGTGATGCAGAAAGGTATTTCCATGTAGCCAAAACCAAATAAAACATTGTGTCTTACACTTTCCAGAACAGGGATTGTGCTGCAGAATAACTAATTGGTGGGCTGTGACTTTAGCAGAAATCCGTGGTCAACCTGAATGTTGAACTTTGTTTGCAGATACCTCCCTAACACTTGTAACCACAATAACAGATTTGTTCTTGAGCCAGCGCTGCTACCTTTTTTTTCAATATTTCACAAACCTTAAGACTCCTATTGTGTCAGGAAAATAGAAACAACAATGCTGCGACAATGCTGGGGTTAGTTTCACTTGATTTCTCAACAGCAATCTTGTCCTGAGTTGTTTACATCACCCTGCCTTGGCCCTCAATGTTCCTTATTTGAGGAGGTTAATGCTGCCCCATTGAAACAGGTTAATGAAATAAACCATGTGAACTGTAATCTCTGGTGGAGTGCTGCCTTGGTACTGGCACTAACAGGCTGGCACAAATAGGTTTTTCTCAAAAATTAATTATCCCCCAACACTAATCTTCTCCTTATTAAGAAAGCGCTGCCACAGTCCTGCAATGGCTTCAAATTCCGCAGTAAGCCAGGTCAGCAAGATTTACATGGCAGCTTTCCACGTGTATCAAATTCCTGTCAGAACACTACAAGTTCACACATGCCCTTGCAAGTTGTGGTGCCGGAAACAGTTTCTCAAGCAATCTCTGTTTGTCACATTTGTCTTCCAGTCTAGTGAATGGCCAGCAGATGGTGCATATTAAATAATAATGTAAAAACAAACAATCTCTTTTTCAGGTTGTTGTTGGCCAACAGGAATTAATTTTAAAGGCAAGCTGAGAGGCAGTCTGTTATACTATTGTCTTCAGCATGTTACTTTAGTATTGCTGCCTGTGGTCAGCAAGGCCAGGCACTGGCCATGAAGCCCACCTCATGGTGCCAACTCATAGTGCTGCTAAGGTCAGTGGAAAGCCTGACTTTGATGTCTTTTTGTTATCTATGGTGTTTGCATATTCAGACAATTCCATGGCAAATACTTGGGACTTGCTTCATAGGAGCATTTCCCGAGGCAATGCAGCAGTCCCCTTGTCCTGCTCACTTGGGACTGCATGCTACTTCTAGGAAAGCTACTACAGATACCTCTGCCCTATGTAAGTCAAACCTACTTAGTTCAACAGGGCTGACTCCATGTAGCAGCTTGCAAAATTGGGCCTTAGTAGTAAGAGTGAAACCAGTTAATTTAACGGTGCCCCCAGGGAACTTTTTTTATTACTTTCCAGTAGTGTCCAGGATGTTCTTCCTGCTTTCCAAGTAGTGAAGATGTCATGTCACTCTCCCTGCCCCATGCTGTTTGTAAGGGATGATTTTCAGTCAGACCTGATTTGAGATGGCACAGCATTTGTGCCCTAGTGAGGACAGCTCGCGTGTTCCAACATCAAACTCATGACTAAATCACTCTCCCCTAACATCAATTTAGTAATGATCAGTTACCAGCATAACCCGCAGGCACAAGGCTATCATTTCCTTTGTCTTCAATGCCTTTGAGCCGTTCTTTATGAATAGACAGGAAAAGTCTATCCTAGCTAATACTGGTTCCACAAGGGGACAGACTAGGCCACCACTCCAAGCGTTTGCAGGCACTAGTTTTCCCTAAGAGCATCACTGAATACAACACATCCACCCCACCACTACCCGTGCCTTTGGAAATCATTGCTAAGTCTGAAAAGGCATCAGTGACACTTGAAAATTCAGAACACTGTCCACAGAGCAGGAATCCCACATCTTTCGTAGCTGAAGGTCACTAACATCAGCAGAACAGAGTGGTGAACTCCATCCAGAGCACTGAACAAGTCTGCAATAGACTTCCAGGCACATCACTGCTCATGTACAAAGCCATCAGGTGACAACTGTTTTGTTATTAGGTACAGGGAAAAAAAAACCCCAAACCTTAAAATGCCTTGATTTTGCATTTAGAAGAAATGTTCATCATACAGAGGTTTTGCCAAATTTTGTAAAATGCATGTGAAATCTTGGAGTAGACCTGTCCCCTGACCTTCACAAGGAACACCTTACAGGGTGGTTTGTAAAATACATTGGCAGTGTAACAAATGCTGTTTTCAGTGCTTTCTCCAAGAGCTGCCCCAAAAAGTTTCATTTACCAAATGAACCGTCTTTCTCAAATCACATTGAGCAACAATTTTCATTAAAATTATGCACTTGAGGAAAGAATTAAAAGGTGTTAAGAGGACACCCAGCACAGGATCAGGTCCGTAACTCAAGATTTAACAGGTCACAGAGAGAAGAGAAAAATAAGGGGAAGTTAGCCTGGATGTAGTCCTCACCTCATCACAGTAGCCAGCAGCTGGCACCACAGGTGCCACTGTCTCATCCCACAGGCCTGGGCACAGCAAAGCTCATGAAATAGCTCAGTGCCACTGAAACAAATTCCTTTCTGCATGGAAAAATCCTGTTGAGTGGCACAACGGGGCAGTAGTTTCCTGTGAAAACATCGACTGTTGCAGCAGCAGAACAAGGCAGTATCACAGAGTGGGTGGGAAGGTTACCTCCCAGTAAAATCACACCCAGGAACCACTCTTTTTCAGTGATGTGAAATGGAGAAGTCAGCAAGGGAAGAAACACAGGTATACCTGCACCCCTTCAGTGCCTAACCACAGCTGTAGAGAACTAATGTGAACAAAGAACAGTTTTCATTACTCCCACAAATATCACCATGCTAGAACTTAGGAGACAAAGTAGATCAAAGTACTGGCACTGCTACCTCCTGTAACTCCTTCACGCAGCAGGCACCAAAGGGCAGCAAGGGCTAGTTGCTTGGATCACAGCCATTTTGAGGTCTGAGGATCTAAATTTCAACTGTTCCCTCCCTTGGCTGCTGTGATGTAACAGGCATTTTCTCTCAGTACACCACAGGGAAATGAAATAGTTTTTCCTATTGGCATTTCACCCATCTCTCCTCAGAAGCACTTACCATGCTTTGTCCAGTGACTCATACCAACACAGCTCTACCAGCTACTGCTTTCTCTCTCCTCCCCCCGCCCCCAAACCCCACGACTATCTTAGAAGAGTTTCACAGTACAGACTGCTCCAGGATGCCTCTTTTTGACACTATGTGTGCAGAGCTGGCATGGGAATATCATCACATGTGCTGCCTGTACTCTACCTACTTACGGTGACAGCTGAAGACCACTGCAGAAGTCAGAGTACGTCACCTCCTAGCAGAAGACACCTCAAAAATAAAGCAAAATTTACTGTCCTCCTAAGCTGATGTGTTCTCCCGGGCACACAGGCAGTTCTCAGAAAAAAACCCAAAGCACCATTCTCCTCAAAATAGTTTCTTCCATATCAAAGTGATTCATGTCCTGATAGTTCAGCTATCCCAGAAGAGCCGCTCAGTATAAAGAGCACCTTTGCGTTCACCTCAGTGGCTCATGAAGAGCAGGATGCAGGTTTTCCTCTTTGTTGTTACAGATTCTATGGTAAGCATGCAGATAGAATATGAAATCCAAGCATAGCCAAGCATTTCATTAGTGGTGCCCCTAACAGCAATGGAATCAGTGCTTTCAGATATTTACAAAAACTAATTACTATAACTAGCTCTGAAATTATACTATTACTGGACTAATTCTGACTTCCTGTCCATTCCCATGTTTTGGAATTGATTAAACAGATCCTGAAAAATAAAGTCCTTTTATTGCTGCAGAGATGGGACTCTTTCCTGAGTAACAGGGATGGCGAAATACTACGAAGAAGGTGAATTTTAGTTAACTTCGGGTAGATTCAGCTTCCACATAATGTTTAAGAAATAGTAGTCTCAAAACAAGCACCGAGGTTCACACAAACATAGCCATTTCCTACAGACTTGAGAGACAGTTGAGTCCCATGGCTTGTCATAAAATTCACATACCTGTTTCAGACAGAAGAATCAAAGCTTTGTCAGAGCTATTTTACAAACAGCTGTCTGAATCCAATAGCACTTGTATAGTTATAATACAAACTCAATAAAAATATTTTTAACAAAGCATTTTAATAATTTCTCTATAACAAATAATTAATCAAATAGGCCGAATCCCATGTCATCGTCAGATTCTTCAGATTCCTCCTTCTTCTCCTCTTTCTTCTCCTCAGCTGAAGGAAAACAAAAGACCAAGCCAATGGTCAGTATTTACATGTTTTGCATCACAATTTTTTTTTTTTTTTTGTTTCAAAAGACCAAAGGTTTTGGTGTTCTCAGCTTTCATACTATTGGTATTTCAGCCTCCATGGCTCATCTCATTCTCTTTCAATAGCCAAATATAAACATTAAGGGGACATGGACACTATTATTGAAGGGATGTGCTTTACACAGTGAAGTCTGATTCTTGTTCTAAGAATCAGACTTCTAAGACCAATCTTAAGATGGATAAAGAGCAAATGCTTCCGACTACCCAAAGAAAAGTTAACTGTTCAGTTTACACTTCAATCGCATAGTTAACTGCCAAAGTGGAAACACTTTGAAATTTGTACTCAGTTGTTAAGATTTTAACAGAGAAAACTGGAGCTACCTGTAACAATGCCTCTCCACAAATACTCACCGGCAGCAGGGGCAGCAGCTGCAGCAGGAGCAGCAGAGCCCCCTCCAGCAGACACCGCCACAGCTCCCCCAGCCGGCATGCTGGCAAGTTTTCCATTACCTGAGAGGGTCAGAGAAAAAAGTACTTAAAAGCTTGTATTTAAATGCTCATTTAAATGCAGAGAGGTAAGGTGAAAAGGAAGAGACTTGAGAGCACAGAAGAAAGACACTGTGACTCATGGACTGAACCTGTCACTAATACCTGAAAAGAACAAGAGACTGCATCCATGGTAAGAAAATATAAATTGTTCTGTGAAAAACAAGTTTAAGATTCACAAAGGTTTAGCCTAAGAACACCAACAGCAAGTTATTAGTAAGCTTTCTGCTGTTCAAAGCCCCCAATTATTTTTTTCCCCAAACCTGCTGTATAAAAGTAGTGGCAAACATCCAATTTTAAACACACAGAAAAAGCTGTATGTTTTCCAAATACAGCATAATAGCCCAGAAATTTATCGTTTCAATATACCTCAAAAATAACATATAGGCAGCACTGGCTTCCCACTCTCCCCCTTTTTTTTAAGGGTATAGAGAACTATGAGCACATGACTGGATCCCACTTACAGGAGATGAGGGAATGGGGGGAAAAGATGTATTTGTGGCAAAGAGTACAGTATTTTAACCAAATTCTCCAGCACACTATGAACCCTATTCCATCTCCTTCGAGATTAACAAACTGAATTCTGATTAATGCTTGTCTTTGGAAAGCTAGCTAGTTCTCTGGCATCTGCCTTTCACATACCAAGGGTCCCTTGGCACCCAGAGGTCATGTACACAGTATGTTTGCCTGTATCCCAATTTCTGAGAATCAGTTTCTAAATAATTCCCTGCTACTTCAAGCTCTAATAAACTAGCCAAGTAAACAAACATGTTTCATATGCATGTCAGTATGTTCTAGGAAAACTATTTATTTAAAGAAAAAGTATTACAGAAAGCGATAGCGTGTGTTGTAAGCACATACAATGGCTCTCCGAGGACTTGAGACCACATGGATAAAAGTATCCAGTTACTGCTCGTAACAGCAAGGCCAGGCAAAAGTCCTGACCACCTTTAAGCAAACACATGCCCTTGTGCCTATGCACTTGCAAAAAAGTAGAAATTCATTAATCAAAAACCTTTGCACTACCTCAGCTCTGCTGTATTTTAGCCCTGTGACTCAATGTTAGAAGTTTCAGCTTTGGCAAGAGCCAGCAAGTAAGAACACAAGCTTCTACAGAAGTCAACACTCAGAGTCCTGTCTTTGAGGAAGGGATGCGCCAGACTTGGGGAGCTCTAGAAGAGATGTGTACTAGAGAGGCTTATATTAACTGCACAGGGTGTAACTGTATCCTTAATGGGAGTTGACACTTAAGATTTTAACAGCCTGTTCTTCCTGTTTTACATAACTGATGCCTACAAATGGGTAAACACAAAGAAAACGCCTCGGAGAGAATTTGAAGAACAGCGAAATTCTTTCTTTGCCCAACATGTCCAGAAAACTACATCATGAGCAGGCTACCAAGTCAGCTCATGCATGCTTAAAGTTCTCCAGTTTAATGTGGTCCACAAGCGAAACCCAGCAGGTACTGGCACTGACCTGCAGGGAATTAGAATGGACCTGGACTTCAGACATTTCAGCCAAGATCCAGAATGGAAGTCCTCAACCACAGAGCTAAACTGATGAATAATCAGGGAGCTGGCAGCAATTTTGTATTCTCAGGTGTAAGTTACCAAAGTAGTAGAGGTAATTTATCTGTGACACTCAAGAGACTGTACTTACCCTGAGCAATGACATCTTCGATATTTTTTCCATTCAGCTCACTAATAACCTGTGTGAATTAAGTTTAGAATGTTAATAGTTTCAAACCAGTGTGAGTATAAGCTACATTTAAACAAGTACAGGTTAATCATCATGTGCAATGCCTCCATCCTGCTGCTTATACAGCTGGAACATTCTGTATTTCTCAGTGGAAGGAACGGGACACTGGAACTAAAACTTCATCTGAGTCTTTTCTACTTTTCTCTGAAAGCTTTTTCATTAAATTTGTTACCATGAATTTATAACGAATCCAAGGACCTTGCAGAAAGAAGGATACACAGATGTTGTGACGCCAATTAGGAAACCCCACTGATGGTCTGTAAATCACTGAGGGACTGTCAACATTTCTTGCTTAATTCCCACAGGGAGGCTCTGAAGCGCTAGGCTCTAGACCAAAACCTCAAGGTCCTGTTCCTAGCATTACCAAATGTTACAGCCAAGCTGGCTATTGTATCCTTGCACTGGAACAGGCAGTCCCAACTCCAACAGCAATCTCTAAAGCAAGCAAGCACTTAAAAAAAACAGAAAAAAAATGAATGCCACAGACCTTACTGGTGAGTCCCTGCTACCACGAGTCAGTGCTGAACACTGCTGGGTTGCCAAAGGACTTTAACCAAGAGCTTTTCAACAGGCACCCCCTGCTTACACACAGTGAGTGACCTGTGAAATGCTGTGCCTGGGTGCTTGCTTCATCTAGAAGGAAGGTGGTTTTAGGACTTCATTAGATTTACACTGGGGTACATACCGCCAGCACAAACAGAAATGGATTAATTATGATCAAAACAAATTCCAGAGAAACTTTCTGGGTATTGGGAGGATCAGGGAAAACAACTAATTTATGAAGGGATAACACAAACATAAACAAGCCAAAGATGAAAGACCTGGCATTAAACAGGAGCACCACCAGTTCAAACCAACATCCCAAAGCATAACATGGATGCTATCAGCTTAGTCAATCCATCATTTGGTCAGGCCTAAAACACAGGTAAAACACTGTCTCCAGCTGGGAAAGTAACTCGTTTTTGCCTCCACTTCTCTGTAAACACTCCATGTACAAGTACGGGGCAGGTGATAAGACCATTTTTTTGTTCTTCCCCCCTCCCCCTCCACGGCCATCTATTTTTAAGTCCACAAGGCTGAAAGTCTATTACATCATAAGAAACATTCTAATTAAGATACTCGCTCTTAAAATGCCTGTTTTGCAGCAGAACTATTTCAGCACTAATTTCCAAAATCTTCCTACGTATTATTATTATCTTAAACGTCCATGTTATAATTCACTTGTTTCTTGGTGAAGAAACGTTTCCTTGCAATACACTAAATAAGAATTTATTACTGAATATCAGGCCTTCAAAAAGCATTAGCTTTGAATTAGTACTGACCAAAAGCCAAAACATTAAATGTTAAGTGCTGAACAGAACTTATTTTCAATACATACTTATCTGTAGTAGCCACCATACCTTTGAAAACTATTAAGGCTGAAGAGTCAAAAGTCAGCAACAAGACAAGGAATCTTTGCTGAGAACAGGCATAAAGTAAGAAAGCCAGATTTCCACAAAAACACTGCAAAAATGGTTCTGATCAGGTAGGCAGCATTTTAGAAATCACTCACGTAATGACCAGTGAATGTCTGAACAAAACAACACTAGTTCAACAACAAGGCAACTACAGAAACATCGAAGCCCAGGGAAAAGCTCCAGTGCTGATGCTGACTGGCCCATGTCCATCTGGAATTAAGAGGCAACACCACCTTGTTCATGCGTTCATCGTCTGTCTCTATGCCAACGCTGTCGAGGATCTTTTTCAAGTCCTTTGAAGTGGGAGACTCGTTGCCACCGAGGACTGCTAGAAGGTAAGCTGCGACGTAACGCATCCTGGAAAACGAGAGAATTGGATCTTCAGCGCTAATGAACCGGTTACACGTTCGGAGGAAGTTCATCTCCTCACGGAGGGAAGCAAACCTCACCCTCCCGGCTACAACTGCTTTGCGCTGCTTCTAAAGGAAACACCACGACACGCGCGGCCGCGTACCAGCCTCCTGCCAGCGCACAACAGCCC
>NW_009926482.1:0-43190 GCF_000696875.1 Nestor notabilis
GTGTGTGGGAGAGGGAGGGACAGGCCTAGGGAATGCGCATATCCCGCTCGGCTATTTTTTCCCGATGCTCGCCTCAGCGGGGAACCCTTTGAACATCTGACTTGCAGTGTTCTGCGCATCAAAAAGGATTTCCTAGATGCTTTTCTCCAGCCGGAGTCGTTGGGACTTGGCTGACACTGGCAAGGAAAATTGGTCAAAATGCAGGTTTCTAGTGGTTAGGTAGGCACGTGTAGGGCAACATGTGCTCTGGTGTCAGTGCCTTTTGCAGTGGTTGCCTTTGCAGGAACAGAAATGCTTCCTCAGATGTTCATATCCCACTTAGCTTTTAGGGAAGTAAATGCCCCCTAAAAAGAGTAGAATCTGAGGGGCAGAAGGTTGTCTGGACAGGGTGCTGGGCCAACTAGTCTAGGTCATGATTTGCCTAGAAAAAGTTGGACCAGATGATCCCTGAGGTCCCTTCCAACCTGGTATATTGTGAATCTATGAAAATTATTTTAGGCATCCTGTTTCAGTGCATTTATTTTTTCAAATGTTAAAAGCACGATAACGAGTGCTGTCAGTAATATTTGAGGAGGGCGGGGAGGAGGGTTGTGTTGTTGAGTCCTTGTCAGTAGCCACTGAATAAACACTGCATTGTATCAGTAACCCACTGCATACGGATTCTGAAAGGGTCCTCCAAGTAAGGTATGGCCCTTAAAACAGGAGGTTTTGAGGAGAGGGTTGCTGACAAAATGCCTAAGACAGTTCAGGAATAACCCACTGTCATCATATGTTATCATATACATGGAACGAAAAAGCGCAGCACTTGAAGAACCCATTTAGTTTAGAGCCCTTTGTACCATCTAAAGACCTGACCTCAGTGCATGAAATAAAAATACTGTGGAGATTACCGATTTTTTTTTTTTTTTCTTGCTTAAAAAGAATGAAAGTATGTTCAAGAGATAATGACATTATCTAGAAGGATGAATACTTGATGGGCTACTAATGTAGTATTTCTTGGGCAGAGACCTTGGTACATCAAGTCAGTAGAGCCATAGATGTTAATCCAGATGGATTCTAGATGTAAGTAAAATTGGAAAAGTTCAGACCTTAGTAAGATAGTGCAAAATAATTTTAAAATTTGAACTGTTCACATACTTCATGAAAAACAAACAAAAAACCCCCCCAAAAAAGTGAAGATGGAGTATGTGTGTTGGAACTTCCATGTAAATAAGTTAACAAATGACAGCATTTAAAATCTTGAAATCTCATATATTGCTTTCAAATCTGTGAAAAGATCTGTTAAAATTGCTAATAAGTGAGGAGATAGATAGATTATGGGTGGATAACCATGAGGAATCTGGCAAACATCATCTCCCAAGAACAGTAGAGGCAAACCCTGCTTTTGGGTCACAGAGGCATAATAATCAATTCTACTTAGTTTAACACATTCCTAATCTACTGGGAAAGCCAATTCAACATTTTTTAAAGGATGACTGAGAACAAAAGTTTCAACATAGCCAGTTAAAACCATACAAATATTATGCTAATTTTGAAAGGACAAAAGAAAATTTTTAGGAAAGAGTAACCAAACTACTGGTTAAAGGTACCTGTGTAGAAAACCAAACAAAAACTGAACAGATGAAATCTCTTAGAATCTCTTAAATCTCCAGGAAACTGGCAACAGAGATGATATAATAAATCATGCTGCTGTAACCAGACAAAAGTCTACATTTCCCTATAGACAAGAAGGGGTCAGCTAGTCACCAATTAGCTAGGATTCAAGTACATCAGGTCTCCATCTGCTTTCTGATTTGGTAGGAAGGAAGTTTTGGGAAAATGGGAAAATAAATCCTACAATACAAATGTTGTAGTTGCATGCCCTTTGTAATCTTTGTGTGCTTAGTGGTGGCAGTGAATCTACACTACTGGAAGATCTAAGACAACACCTGGGAGTTTTCCCCTCTGATGTTGTGTAGTCTTCCTCTTCACACACCTATAAAACAGTTTTGAGGATACAAAATGTCAAGGAAGTCCTGACAGCACATCCCCAGGCAGGAAACAAGAAGACTGGATTGAGAATCAGTGTTAACATTTCCATTCTTCCTAAGTTTCAAGGGGATCCACTTTCTTAGTCTGTATATGGGGTAAATCCTCATGCTCATAATATGATACTAGAGAGATTACATAAAATAATTTTTGGGTGCAGTTTTCAGAGAGTAAGTTATCCTGACAATTTTGTGTTACTGAGTGACACTTTGAATAAGTGCTGATACCTGCAAAGGTCAATTGTGAAATTCCCTTTCTTCCTCTGGTTTGGTTCGGGCTTCGTAGGTTGCCTTTGCATGTTGTTCTTTCCATTAAACCATTGTAATACAAGTGGGAGGTCTAGCATCCCTAGTGAGATTCATAAAATGTGAACTGAAACCATCGTGTGCAGAATTAACGCAGACAATGATTGATTTACATTTCTAAAACAGGGATCCCCTTTTAAACATTTGAAAGATGCTGAACTAAAGAATTCAACAAAGTGATTTGCTGAGAGGGACTTGCCTCCATTCCAGATGTCTGTGAATCAAGACTATTTGGTAGGTCTTAGGCAGGATTTTGTTTCAGCTGAAGGAAAGGATCTAAGTCAACAAGATAAACTACATACAGGCTATGTTTTTCAAGGCCTAACCCTATCAAGTATCAGTACTGTTAGGTCACATGTGTCGTGCACATATTGCAATGATTTGGACTCAATCTGATGCACTTCCATAAAGCCTGCAGATTATTCATTATAGCACACAATCTCATTCCCATTGCGGGGCCCTCATACGCTAGGTATGGCTCATGACCTTGCTGCTCAGATGCTTTCTGGCATTCAGGAGTGGGAGGGCAGCTGTGGCACTAGCCACAACTGGGATGTGTATGGGATGGAAAGGAGCCTTTTAGAAAGTGTTTTCTGTAACTGAAATCCTAGCAGGCAGCTTCGCAACTTTGTGTCTCCCTGAAAATGTTTCTCAAGAGGAGTTTCCTGCACTGGCCATCAGACAGCCAAAAGAGTTGCAGTCACTGATTGATGTTTTTTCCTGATTTGAGATACTAACTTCATCTGGAAATTCTTGGTGAGATTCATGAAAACAAAAAGCAGCATAAGATCCTTTTATGCTGTATGAAAGGGCAGTTGCCAAGACAATGACTTTGGGAAAACAACTAGCTGGCCAAGAACATCTATGTTCAGTTTAATATGGTTTGCATTAATACACAAGCACTATAAAACAAAGCATTGTAATAAGTTGCAATTTTTACTTTGGACTTTGCTTTTACAGTTTATATTGTTACTGTAATCCTGAATAAAATTGCTGCCTTATATAGTATTGCTGGATTTCAGTTACTGAAGATGGAGTTAGCTTACTGACATCAAACTGAATTATAGGTATTCTTTAGTTATCTGTTTCAAATCATAATGGTTTGAGACTTGACATTTGGTGTTGTAATAATACTTCTCAAGTACAGAGAAATTCTCTTAAGATCACTTCAGCAAGATTCATTATTTCTACTGTAACAATATATGCTATTTCACTATGCCATTACATTCCTCTTCCAATACTGATATTGACAAGCTTTGACTGAAACAGTCCTCAATATGTCAATGCTGTTCTGTAATGCTGTAACCTGTGCAGACTTGAGAAACTCTGTGGGCTCTTCCCATTCCTGTAAAATGAATGTAATCTTAGCAATGCAGAGCCAACTAATATATCCAAATCTTCCCTAATACCTTCTGCAATCAGTGAAAAGATTTCTGTTGATTTTCCTAGGCTTGCACTCCAAAGCTCCTGGGACTGTTACTGTCCTTGGTATTTTCTTTGGCAGGTTTTGTTTGGGCTGAAAAATTCAGAAGAGTAGAAGTGTATCTATGACTTAATTTGCCTCCTTTCACATCCTTGCATTGTTACAGCATGTATTCCTCTAGGTTATTGCCTATTACATGCTTTCAGCATAACCATATAAACATGGCAGGTTTTGGTGTAGTGGCATGAGAATTTGTAAATTTTTACAGCTCAGAAGATGGGAAACAATTTCAGCACAGATCTTTGAAGGAGGCCTTATAATGGTGCTACAAAGCACTGCTCATTTCCATTTATATTAGGAAACCACTGGCTAAACTTGACTTTAAGCATCAAAAGCAGATGAGACACAAAACTTTACAAGGTTCTTTACTTTGTCTGAGATTCTTTCAGAGTTTATTATTTCTTTGGCTCTGCAGTTTTGTGTTCTAGCCTAACTGCATGTTTAACATTCAGATCCTACTGTTTGTTCTCAGGAGAGTATGTATCTTTAAACTGTTGCATCTCGACATAGCACAGGTTCCAGAAACACTGATTATCTTCCATCTTGTATTTGCACTTCAGAATCAGAACAATAAGACAGTGAGTTTTACTCTCTGCCTTTGCTTCTTGGCAGAAAAGGACTGTGAGTTAACTCATATGAATGGGATTAGGAAATAAAAAAAAAGGGGGGAGAGGAAGCTTATATCTGATTATTTCCCTTATATGTATTTGTGAGCAGCCATATCATGGGAGATGGTTTACAGGTCTCTAAAGACTGTTGTTGTACACATCTCGCAGACTTTAAGAGGTAGAAAAGAAAGTCCTAGCTTTCTCTTCAGAAACAGCCTCGAAGTTAAGTTTGGTTCCTGCGAAGTTGACTTCTGATAAACTGGAGCAGGGCTTCAAAAGCAACATGGTTCCTTGCTATAGGGCAAATAGCCACAAAAATTACTGCTGTTGCAGGAAACAAAAACTTCCCTTCCACTGCTTTTGCAGAACAATGAACAAGCATAAAAATTGGTAGGAGCTGCAGTGGCCTGCTAGGTTATAGGATGGGTGGGGTTTGAAAAATGGTCCTCTTGCCAAGATTCAAGAGAAATTCTCCTTAATTATGATGGCCTTCAGCTGGAAATACTGATTTTGCCTCCTATACTATCTGTTGCAGCTATTTCTGCAGCGAATGCAGAAGAAAATGATGGGAGAAAGGTACTGGATTTGGGGGAGGTCTGAATTCTTCCTTTGTAAGATTTCACAGGAAAAAGTAGATCTGTTCTGGGGCTCTGTTATCTGTGCTCTTCACTGTTTTATCAGTTTCTGTAACTTCATTTGCTTTGGTTTTGCACAGTATTTCAGAAAGAAAGAAAATATCAGCTCCACACTAATTGCATTTCCTCTGACACCAGCAATGAGAATTTCTTTCTAACATCTCCCTGAAATCTTATCAGGTCTTACCTGAAGAAAATAAAATCGGTTGAATTCTTTTGCTATAGCTTTTACTTTTGCTATGTCACTGTTAAGATTCAAAGGTCCCACTTATTATTTTTTTCAAGGGCCATGAACCAATACAAAGAAATTGCATTGTGATAAAATCTGTCTTCCATCACATAGTGATGGAATCAGCCCCTCAGAATCTTCATGAATTAATAAAATAAAATAAGAATTCATATAGTAACAAAACTGTTTCTGGACAGAATACTAAGGTATTTGTATACTTATATAACAGCATTGCACCTGGAGACTTTCACGATAATGTAGAACATACTACTATGCAAGACATCAGTTGAAAAACAACTGGTTTATTTCTTTGCAAAATCTTCCAGTATAGCAGCAGTTAAATTGCCTTCCTTCTGTTTATCAGCAATTTTCTTGCTGGCTGATTCTTTTTTTTCCACTGACTTTAAGTGAAAAGATTAGTTAAAAAGTGAAAGGACTATTGCAGATCTAAGTGAAAAGATTAGTTGAAAATAATTGTCCCTTACTAGATACATATTCACTCAGCAAAAAACTTAAATAGAGTAACAGCTTCAGTGAGACCTAAATTCTAAAGTTACACTTAAAGCTAAACATAGACTTGTGGGGTTTTTTTTTCAGAAGAGGTCTGAACACAAGTTCATTTCAAAGCACTTTCTGGAATCATTGTCTTAAATACATTCCTAAATCCTATTTACTTCACTTAGATTCAAGTAAGTTCCTTTATGTGTACACTTAAGTGCCTTATCCAGTTTCTTCTCTGAACTAAGGCTGAACTAGAAGTTTTGAACTTTTCAGAAAGTTAGTGAAATGAAAAGGATTTCTATGGCAATTCTATCCTAGCTGGTAATGTAGCCTAAAGTGTATTAAAAAATAGATATAAAAACTAATGTTGGAAGATGACTTTGATCTGTAATAAGATCTGTTATCTGCATTACTAAACAATTATTAATTTAGCCCCTTTGGCCTAGGGCACATTTAATTTCACAGAGAGATACTTACGAAGGTGTCATGGACATCCTACTGAATGACAAAGGAATGGCCATCATCATCCAGTCCTGAAATATTCTTTCATAGCGACAAAAGGAAATTCACTCCTAAGAGTCCTTCCCATTCAGTAGATATGGAGAAAGTTGTTTTTTGTTTTTTTTTTAATTAAAAGCCTATTTGCTTTTTAACATTCAACAGTTGACAGGGATGGATGAATTCCTACTGACTTCAGTCATTACTGCCTTAATATAATGAGCCTACTGAAGACTCATTACTCAAAATACTCTGACATTTTAAAATCCAGGAGTAGCCCCGTGGGACTGCTACTAGCCTCTGGGTATTTATAGAAAATAGAACAGAATTTTCCAACCAAAATAATATTGCAAATATCAGTTGCCAAGATTTGCATAGTTCTTGTTTCCTTGAAACACTGCTGTTAAAAATGGTACAAATACGCCTGCTTGTATATGTGCATGTATATGTGTGGTGTGTTCAAGAGAGAGATGTGTATATATATATAATATATAGACTTTCGGGTTCCATTTTTGTGTCACATAATTCTTTCAAAGTATGTTGGATGGATATAGGAGACCTCAAGCAATAGCAAGATTCAATGTTTCAAGTTTTGTTTAAATGCTGATTACAGGAAATCTGAATTAAAATATTCTTTTAAAATGTTCTTAGCGCTAGTCCCTTACAAGGATTTTTCCTAAGGCTCTGATGGTCCATGTTCTGTATGAGATGGTCCATGTTCTGTAAGAGTTTCTACTCAGATAAACACTCAAACAAAAACCTGAGACAAAACAGTATATTGAGCTTCATTATGAACCAGTTAAGTTCAGGAAATGAACAGAACGGCACCTTAGTCTGATGTAATTGCTCCCTGTAAATATGCAGAGAGCAAAATCTGATTAAGTGGCAACTAGCTTGAAGAAAGATTGTTATGGCTTGATATGCCTGAATCCAAGAGTTTAAGAGGTTAGAATAGTAAGCAATAATATTTGATACTACTGGAAATATTTGTATGTATGTAAGCAGTACAGTTCCCCAGCCTGCAGCTGGGATCAGAGAAATTTCGGTGCAGATGGATCTGCTAGTCTGAGAGGCAGAATCCTAAACTCAGGACTCGTAACTAACTCTATTCTGCCTGTTCTAGGGGCAGATCCTTGAGAGTTCTCCACTCATGTTCCATGTTTGCATATGTGTTCATACATTTTAAAGCACTTCTGCTCACCTGTAGATTCCCCTGGCTACTTTAGAGTATACCATAGGCATTTCAATAACATGTCATACCCACACTGCTGACCTTGAACATGGATCATAGCTTTAAACTGGTGTGCTTCTGTTCCATTTTATACAGTCTGACTGAAATTTCTAAGCAAACACTCCAAAGCATGTTTTATTACATTTCTTTTTAAGCATTTCAAATTTAAGTGACAACAAAAAGAAAACATTTATTGCTCTAATACATAATAGCAAGTGGATATTATTTTTTAAAGTATTTTAAAAACCCCAAGAACTAAAATGTTGTTTGATGATTACAGAAACTTCAGTATGTGATTATACAGTGTTTTAATCTACATCCATTTTATACACAAAGTTCATGAAACAGTAAGCAGCAACTCTGCTATGTATATATATATGTATCGGCTACAATTAGCAGCCTGATCCAGAAGATGCTGAGCACCCTCAACACATTGATCAGTGTTAGATGTCAGCAGCTTCTAGGATGGGGCCCAAAAGATGCACTGGAAGGGGTATGTGATAGCAATGACAATATTTTACTGGATATTTTCTTATGGAATCACTAAGAAAATACATTTTAATAGTCATTGATAAGCACCAGCTCACAACACTGCATGTGGCTGCATCACTTGCACATTACGTTTCCTGACACACTGCATGTACAATACATCTAGAATCCTCAGCACAGAGAAAACCAAGAGACTTGTTACACAGCACTTACAAGTTACCACAGGGAAAATGTAGTTTTTAGTAGCACTTTCAACAGTGAAGTTGCAATATTATTTCAGTGACTATCTATCTTTCTTACGCAAAGGAAAAATAAAAAGTAGCCAGTGACATACTTCCTGAAATGTTAATACTGGCTTCCAGGTGTTAACAACCTAAAGTGCTTTCATGTTTCATACATTTTTAAAAATTTTCTATTTATACAAAAAAAATCAAAATATTTATAAATTTATTTTATACACTTGTGAATATACAATTTAGTCTATTCCTGTTTCCTCACCCAAAAAATTGGCATTGCCATCTCCCAAATCTTTTTTTCGAAACCAAGTCTGTGAGCTTGTTCCTTGAATATAAGCATCCAGAAAATAGCAAATTCCGGGTATATCACTGGGAAAATTAGGTGGAAGCTCTTCTCTTGAGCGAGGTGTGAACACAAAACCCGGATATTCCTTTAACAACCTAGAATAAAAATGAATCCTCTTGATTAAAAATGAATCAGTCACTAACTGTTACTACAAGTACAGACATTCAGTAATGTTCATGAAAGTCAGGGCAGAATTTAATTTAATATTTCTATGTTATTTACTGAAAATATTTAAAAAAACCCTGTTTATTTGGTAACCTTGATAACCTATTAACTTATGTACCAGTGGAAACAGCAATATTGCTGCTTCTTTTGTCTTGTCAATGCTTTGCATGTAGGTGCTGTTTGTTGTAAATATTTTCAAAAATTATTTGGTACTGAAATTTGCACATAAACTGACACCATAATTAATGTTTCCACTAATGAAATACTGAAAATCTTATTAACGAAACCATTCAGATCCTCTTGCCAGTTCTAATAATTTTGCTTTTTAACACATGCATCCACTAAACCCAGTGGTCTTCTATATCTGAAACACAGATTGCTAATCTGTAGGGATAAATACCCATGACTGGTATCTAAGATTCCAAACAATTACTGAAATATACAGGAATTGTGCAAGGTGCCATAATGTTTTCAATATGTGTTTAGAACTGGTGTAGGAATTAAAATGAAAAAAATGCTAAACAAGAAGAAGGTTAACACATCATTAGCTCAGGGAAAAAAGGCCAAACGTACCACAATAATAATAGTTTAACCAAATTTTCTATTTTCTAGGGACTCAGAGAATGAATTTCAACATTATACTAATTTCAGATATTCTCTTGACATGAATATGCAGCCATGCAGAAACCTACTTATACCACAAGTTATAGGCATGTCATGTGTGGACAAAGTATGTAAAAGAATGGCGCTGTATTTCCCATGGAAGAGCCTGCTAGCTGTCTGCATACACATATTACTAAAAATTTCTGATCCCAGTGGGCGTGTAGTGACAGGACAACAGGGAATGTCTTTAAACTAAGAGATTTATATATGATATTAGGAAGTTCTTCACTACGAGGGTGGTAAGACACTGGAGCAGTTGTGTCTGCCCCATCTCTGGAAGTGCTGAAGGCCACGCTGGATGGGGGTCTGAGCAACCTGGTTTAGTGGAGGGTGTCCCTGCTCATGGCCGGGGGGTTGGAACTAGATGAGCTTTAAGGTCCCTTCCAATCCAAACCATTCTATGATTCTATGATAAACAGTACAGCTGAAGTTCCATACTAAAAAGTTTAAATTCAGTCGAGATCAAGACCTGTATAAGCTAAACCTCAGCATGTTTAATTCATTGCAAGCTATTAATTCATCTTCCCTAACTAAAAGAGAATGAAAATGTGTAGGGTTATGTTTAACAACTCTTCAGATAGATAGGTTGTATTCCTAAGGGCATCTGCAGCTACTTTGGCAGCCAGTTCACACTGAGAGCCGCAGAGCTCAAAAAGGAGCCAACTATATGAGGCGGGAGGGGGCGGAGCGGGGGGAATGTAAAAGCAAAAGGTATGCATCTGCAGGGTAAGAAGAAAAATTGGCCCAGGCAGTCCATTTATTTTAAATATAACATCTGAAAAATAAATATCAGCTGTTGCTTCACCTTTTTTCTTGCTGTTGCTGCTGCTGGTTGCATTAGGACTAAAAATGGTGCATTCATGAGCAATCAGAGAAAAAGGAAAATAAACAGCAGTACTTCAGGGCAGGGGGAAGAAGAACAGGAAGATAACGAACTATTACAGTAACAACTTCACATGGACATTTTACAGATATGAAGAACTGTACCTGTAAGTTGTTGGGCTGACATTTATTTTTCTAGGTATACTGCAAGATTCAAATTTATTGGCAAGGGTTACATTGTTTCCAAAAAGGCAATAACGGGGCATTTTAACCCCAACAACTCCAGCAAAGACAGATCCAGAATGAAGACCAATGCGCATCTTTAAATAAAAGACACAAACCAGCATTATTAGGTAAAATTAATGGTCAAAGTCAGTTTTATAAATTCATCCTCTATTAAAAAGAAAAAAAACATAATGAGCTACTAGTTACTACAGTCTCCTTAAATATCTGTATTCTGGTCTCCACTGCTCATGGAGAGGAAACAACCTGATGTTTACCTTGCTTTGCATTCATAATCAGTAATCCTTCACTTGATGTGACTGTAATAATGCTCATTTCTGTGGCAGTATATTGATCTAGAAACATCACTAGGAGTTACTGTAACACTTGGATACTTTCCTGGGAGGAAATACATGACACAATGCTGTTAAACTGGCGACCATTAATGAATAGTACTTACTTCTCTGTTAAGGTCAGAAGACAGATCTTAGGGAATAGTAAAGTACAAAACACATATATGCTGTAGTTCCAACTGAACTCTATTGACAAGGTCACACATAGATTAAATCCCAATCCCAGAGTACAGACTTTTGATAATTAATCAATTACACACCAGTTGAAATATTTTGATACCTCTTCCTTGTAACTCATACTCAGATTTTTGAGTTTTGCTTAGCTGGTGCTGCTTTCTAGTTTTTTAGGTTCATATTTTTGAGATGTGCTCCTTTTCTTATGTGCATTATACAGATGTAGACATGATTTCTTCAGAATAGCACTCTGACACAATAATGGCATGATGTCAGGAAGCTTGCATATGTGTGCGACTTTTACATACCAAGAGACTATCATATCATTATGAAGAAGTCACAATTTCTAATTTTGAGTGGAAAAGCAGAAAAGCCTGCAACAAAAGCAAAATCCTCCCACACAGCAAAGATAGCTGAAATAATGTACATCGATATACAAGCCTGATTTAAAGTAAGTGGTTTGCAATCACACCTGTTTCTTTGACAACTGATACATAAAATGACGGTAGACTGTGATGTATTTTTTGCTTTGCAAAACAGCTAATGCTTTCATGATGCATTTCATTAAAATAGATGCATGCTTCCATTAAAAACAGAAAGAATCAGTTTTCCCTACAAAGCTTCTACTAGGTATTATGCAATTTTTTTTTTCCTCCCTATTTTTCTCATTACTTTAAAAAATGTAATAGCATTCCTCATTCAAAATTACAGAGGTAGCATTTTCAGGGAAATTATAAACATGTCATAATACTGTCAGGATGTTTCCATATTTTTTAAGCTTAATTTAATTCGATATTGTGAAATACAAAAAACCCAACATTTATTTGTAATATAATACTGCTGTTCTGTGTGATAGATGTGGACTGTGTAATCCTCTTAATAACCATTTTCTTTGTCTTGGAATACAAATATTCCTTGACTTATAATGAAAGAAGCCTGAAGTTTTCTAAAGGAACAAATGAATAGATAAATGTTAAAAATGACCAAAGGAAAGACATAATGAACTGAGCCACCTGTACTAAAAATTATAGGACCCCATTCCAGGATATTTGAACTTAGTAGAATGTCCACATCATTTAAATGCACATAGGCCTTTCTCTTTTTTTTCTCAGTGAGAGACAAACCTACATCAAAAGTTCAGTACACGTGTAAGTCCTCATTGAAAGGAAGCCATAAATATAACTACCACTGAATCTAACACTTGCTTTGACACCATTAACACCATCATCTTGTGATAGTGGCTCAGTATCCGACTGTAAAACAAGAACAGCAACAGAATCCTCCAAAGCTGTGTGGATTAGTGCAATCAGAACAGATCTGTGATGATTCACCTTTATACCTGTTACCTCAAAAGACTTTGATATTCTCATTGGGTCTAATTCTGAGAGAGGATTAGTCTCCTCATTAGAAAACATAACAGAATTTTCCATGCCACGGAAAAATTGATTGCTGATGAGAGAAATACTGGGCATGTCAGTGTGCACCTATTGATTTCACTGCATTCAAATCTTTTGGATTGATTTTCAGATCTTTGTTTCATCCTTACCTTTCCACAAAACTTTGATTCATGTAACTAAAAAGATCAGCTTCCCCAGTCATACACACTTGATTCACAAATGTGTCTGAGTTAATGCTATGATGGAAAATTGCCTTGAGACAAAAACTCCCAAAGCAACTAAACAAACAAAAATGCACACTTTAATCATATAAAATAGAATAAAATATATGACCTTGATAGGCTCTCCATGGGGAGACACCACCTCATCTGACAGGTCCATCATCTTCAGGGCCATCAACGCTATTTGAACAGCATGTGTTTCACTTTCTTTGTGTAAACCTCCAGCGACACAGTAGGCATCTCCAATAGTCTCAACCTAAAACAGGCATATTTGTTCCTTACTGTTAGACTGTGATGGAATAGTCTGTGGCTTCAGTAAGCATTGTACCTACATATTGACTGGGTCTTATTTGTTCTGCTAAATTATTTAACTCCTGCCCAAATCCTGCAGTATCATTCAAAAGGAAAAAATGCACAACTTGTATTTATTGCTTGCTAAAATACTTTTTTTTTTAAATGGCTGATTGTCATGATTTAAGCCCATTTATTATTATTTATCTTAATATGCCTTTTTTTATAATGAAGGTTAGGGGAAGTAACTTTTGGACTTCTATTGTCCTCTGTCCAACTTAGTCTTCCATTTCCCTTCCTGCCCCAGAACCCCACAGAAATTAAATAAATGGTGTACCTTGTAGACATCTAGCTCTCCACATTGGTAATCGAAGCGAGTATAAAGCTCATTAAGCATGGTGATAACCTGCATAGGTGAGCACTGGGAACAGATGGCAGTGAATCCCACAATGTCAGAGAAAAGCATTGTGACATTATTAAATTTCTTGGCTTGCACAACTTGTCCCTGCCACAGCTGCTGAGCAACCTCTCCAGGAAAAATAGAAAACAGAAGATCTACAGTCTTCTTCTTTTCTTCTTCAAGGGCTTGATGGGCCTGCTCAAGGGTTGCCTTTAGCTTTCCTAACCTCTTCTTCAGTCCATCCTGAGCTCTGGCCTGCTCCCCTATCAGAACAACATCTCTCAATGCATTGTGAATGGGAATATCTGAGAGGTACAATCCACGTCCTGTAAAATCTTCTAGTCTATCCACACAAGGAGATCCCAAGAATAGGATGGCACTGGATTCAAAAATATAGATCATTTGGCCTTTAAGATCCATTACCTGAAACAGTTAAAGAAACAAAAATTTATGCAAAACATGCATGGCAGTGGTTTAGAAGCAAGATGTTTTAGAAGAAATGCATTTTACTTAAATCTAGGAAAATCGGACTGGTCCATAGTCCTTATATTTTCAGTTAGGTGCTTAAGAGAAAACAGGGTGCTAAATCGTCGGGCTATCAAGTAAGTTTATTTTGCTTGAGCCTTCTGGTACAAAAGTTAAGACCACAACTTAGAGGTAAACATCTAATTGGGTTTGAGTATCAGCATCAGTTTTAGCTTAGGAAGAAAATTAAAACAAAAGAATTTTGTGCATCTTCATCAACCAGTAAACTGTTCATGACTACAGTGGCCTCTCAGTTTCTGCAAATAACTCTAGTGTTTCATTCATGCACTACTTTCTTTGTAAGATAAAGTGAGAAAATCTGCTTCAATTTTACCACAAGATGTTCAGTACTAGCTGCAATTTAAAACTAAAGGCATAAATGGCAGAAATACCCCATTTTAATGATCTAAAAAAGCAAAATATTTTGTGAGAAGTGTTTACATGTTCCTTCAGTATTCAGTTGCGTAATGTGCAAGGTGCTACAAACCTCTGCTTAACGTTGCTTGCAAGATTGTTTTTTGAAGAAAACCTATTACTTACTAACAGAGATTTGCGGATTTAAGTACATGCAAACGCAAATCAGAGTCTACTACCCCTTGCAATCATTAAATTGTTGCCTAGTGCAGAAATTGATCTGAGATGAAGTAGCTGTTCAGTGCTACATTTTTTTCCACTTCAGTAAAAACTCGGTGAAACCTTTATTACCATTCTTCATTTAAATTCTTAGAGTGCTGAGGCTGAACTGCTAATTCATCCTGGAGTACCTCAGGTGTATGTAAGCTGGAATTCAGCTGCGAGGCAGTGATGAATAAAGCAGTCATTGAATATTCAATATATTTTACTGTCCTAGGTCATTTGCCACAGACCAGCAAGTAATCCCATTAGCTGAAACTAAGCGGGACCTTTGGTGACTGCATCTGGTGAAAATATCAAAATAACAAAGCTGCCAAAATACCAAAGGCTGAATGAGCACAAGAAATGTCTACATCTTTCCCCAAATCATAGAGCTGTTGTTTCCACATGATTGAGGGGCACTTTGGGAAAGCTTTCCCTGCCACTGCCTTTGTGTTGGAGATGCCCTTATTCTCAACAGCATAGCCTGTCATTTCCTTTATCTCAATTTACTGACTTAATGTCAATATTTTTTTTTAATCAACTTAGATTTTACTTGTATTAAAGTCCTAATGCAGAGTTTTGACTGAATATTGGCTTCACAATCTGAATTACATCAGGGCTTTCAATAAATCGCTGTTATTCAGTTGTACTGGATGTTGAGAGGTCAACAATGAAAAGTACACTATGTTTTGTGGCTATTTTAAGCCTTGTCTGAAGAAAACAAATTCCTCACAGAAGTAATGGTTATAAGAAGTCTCTTACCATGGATGATTTCACATCAGTATTATCCCATCTTCTGACTCGTACAGTAAACTGCATATTTAGCATTGTCATTATTCCACTAAAAGTGCAGCTTACTTTCGGGGTAAGAATTTCAAAATACTCTTCAAAATTGGGCTTAGCTTGAAGTTCTCTCCTGGTCAAAAGTCTTCTTATCCCATTTCCAATTTGAAGAACTGACATATCCTTGTCAAACATAAAATGAAAGGGGAAAGTCTTACAGAACATAGAGGCAGGAATCACAAGTGAAGACTGTGGTTTACATGGAGATAAGGAAGGTTTTGCACTTTTGACTTGTATAGAGTACAGCAAATAAGGCTGATTAGCAAACTCAGTGCAGTCATTATGGAAACAAGGAGGCATAAGCATCACTTCCACCTCACTTTCATATAAAACATGAGCTGCCGCTTTAATAATACCAGATAGAATAAGACTTGTGATTTTCTTAGGAAAGAAATAATACACATTTAAGAAGTCCTGATCTTTCTCCAGGCATAGTATGGAAGCATCTTCAAGTCTGTCCTTTTTTCCTGCTTCTTGGCTGTGGCCACTCTGCTTCAGCAGAGTGGTGAAACTGTTCAAGAAGTCCTTAAGGGTTCCTCCAATAACACCTAATATGTGTTCATCCTCTTCATAGCATATTTTGAACAGCTCTTCACCAAGAGATTCCCGTAGAGTCTCCACGGGAACACCTGCATGGAACCACATTTTAGTCAGAACTGCACTCATCACTCTGAATTTCAGGCTAACCTCCACTAGACCAAATCAAATTAGCAATATCCTTCCCTGATCCAGCAAGGACACCTGAGGGCCTTCTCATTTAGAAGTCCTGCTGTAACCAAAGACATACTCATGGTGTCTGGAAAACAGGGAGACAACAGGTTGTAGTTTGGAAAGATCCAAGACTCATGTTCTTTGTAGAGACGTAGGCAGAATGAAAGCACATTTTGGCACAGGATTTAACCCAGTTCCCTTAGCTCAATATAAAGAAGTAAAATAAGAATTTAAAAACTTAAAGTAAGAACACAAAGGAAGAATAAAATAGGATCCGTGCACCCACACAGATATAAGTAGTGTGCCTGATCCAATAAATTAAACAACCCTAGGAATACGCCAGGACAGTGAGTCCAGTTGGCACAGCACAGCTCACATCTTTGCTAGAAAATTTGTTTTAACAGCATAGCTGCATGCAGACTGACTGCTGGGAATGTTCCAACTCCCCAGCTGTTACTGGGAATCATTTGGAAAAGTGTTATCTGTCACAAGGCCAACTGTGTGCCAGGACCAGCTTAACAGTTCAAGTGTACAGAAAACCATGTTTCCGTTTCCTCAAAATGTTAATTTACTATTACAGATGTAGCCAGAGAGTTCCATATTGCAAATTACAGCAGTTCTCTTCCAACAGACTACAGTCCTTCAGAAGAGGAAAAGGATCAGTATAAAACTGTAACTTATTACTGAAATATGTTAAAACTCCCTCTAGATGTTGGATCTTAGGGGTGGATGACTCTGTGACAGATCAAACTTGAGAAACTCATCTCTTTTTAACTCAAATTTTGAGACTGAACTGCTAGTTGCAGAGATCACAGTTTAGCCTCCGTGTTGCCAGCATCACTGCAGCCCTTACATGGAGGAAATTATTTCCTAGTGACAACACTAATTTATATATACATATGTTATTTTACATATATAACAGCTGAAACCAGGACAATAACATATATATTTATTTTTCTATATAAATATAATTAAACAAGCTTATATTACCTGATGCATTAGCATGATCACTGATTATTTTTTCAAAATCTTCTCTATCCCCAGTTTTTCTGTAAAGACCATAAAAATATAAATATGAAAAGTCAAGATAAACCTTATAAAAAATAGGAAGTAATGGAAGTTACCTACCCTGCCTCTAATGTGTATCAACCAAGCTTTGCTGATCAAACAGGCAGTTTTTCATTAATTCAAAATAGCGTCTTGGTAGGATCTCAGAGTATCCCATGCATTCGTGATAAGTTACAGATTTAGTGGTCTGAGCTCAGATATGGATTGAGACCAAATGCTATTGCACATCATCGATTAAAAACTCTTAGGTTGCAACAGTCCTGTTTTTCATTTGGTTCAGGTTTTTAGCTTGAAGGCATAACTAAATTTCATAACATATTATATAATTAGAATTTATACTTAAGCACTTATTTGAATTACATTTCATTCAATTCAAAAGAGAAGGTATTTATGTTTTGAGAGGAAGTACCAATAATAAACTATAAACTTCAAAATTACTTGTTCATGGGTAGTAATTAAGATTCTGTGACACAAAACTGCAGCCCTCTGAGGTCAATAAATGTAAACCTAAATGCCCAGCCCACAATGGTGAAAAGAACATGTAGCTTAGATTAACCTGAGTAGAAGCATTAAACTTTTGATACATGCTTTCTGGATTTTTTCACTTGAAATATCATTTATATATTTATGTGCAAAAGCAATACAGACATTTAGATCTGTTTTACATTTGCATTATTACATCATTCAGAACAGTACAATACTTTTAGGTTTTAAACTAATACTCCAGGAAGCAACACATAATTAAAGATAGGGAAAACATTCATATCAATATGTCAGTCAGCAATTGCAATGTACATCTGACCAGCTATCTTTGGTTCAGTCTATGCATGTAAAGTGCTTTGAAAATATTGTATAATTTAAAAGATACATTGCAATTATCTATTCTTATCATGGGGAGCAATAGTGTAGTTTCCGGCTTCATTATTTTTCTCCACTTCTGAAAGGAAATTTAAACTAAGTGGCTTAGTTTTCAGATGTATTCAATAAGTTGAATCCTCAGTGTTTAACCAGATGCTAAGAAATTCTCACTCCCTACAAGGCTCAGATGATTAATACTGGGTTAGTACTAAAGAGTGCTGAAAATCAAGGTGAGTTCCTCAGAAACTAGAAGCCAAGTGAGACCAGTGAAAATATGTATGCCAGTATGTGTAGCATATCATTGTTCAGAAGCCAATTTTTTTTGTATAATATTAATTGTTTGCATTTAAAACTCTTTTTCTGGGATCTTAGAAAGACTGGGTTAGATGTCTATACAACCACATCTACCTTTCCATCTATGCCTGAGTAGTCTCTGAGATCCTCCAAAACACTTGCACATTTTTAACAGTCATTGCCTGTTTCCCTGCACAAATGGCTAAATTGCTCATTAGGTCAACTTCATGAGTGATGTAAGTATTTGTGACTATTTTTAAAGTAAAATCATTATTAGCTTACATTAGATGAAATGTTACACACCAGTTTTACAAGATAATTGAAAACAGATTCCAGAAGTCCCGATTCCCAGTCACCACCCCAGCACTTATGAACTGTCTGCGAAACAATTGTGCAGTGAAGTGAGTTGCAAACCTATTACATATACATACCTGGTTTCTTTTATTCTGTGTTTTGCAAGTGTTCTCTGAAGTGCAAGATTTAGTCTTTCAAACTAGGGAAGAAAAAAAGGTATGCTGTTTAAATGTTATTGCTGAAAACTTAATCATAACATTTTTATATAGAGAAGAATTACTTTATTGTTATTAGGACTAATATCTTTTTTTTTTTTTTTTAAGATGGTACAGTTGTTAGAAACAGCATGTAATTTCTGTGTTTGGGGTTTAGTTTATGTTGATATCTTCAGCTCCAGTACCACTATAATTAAGCCTCTAAACTCATATGTTCCAGTGGCTGTACATTTTACATGTAGTGATATTCTTTACCTCACACTTGTCTGAGGGCATTAAAGACAGTGCTGCTAAGAAATAAGTATAACAAAAATTTATATTATTAACACACACACACCCCCCAAAAAAACCAAAAACTGCTCTAACACGGATGCAAAATGTAGAAAGAAATCTTTTCATTTTAAAATATATTCTCCTAATGGAAAAGATGGTTATATTCTGCATTATGATCAAAGCAAAACAGTAAGAAGTAGCTCTTCTACATAGTAACTTTTCTTGGAATATTAAGAGTTAATTTATTTTTTCAGGACAATTTTCAGAAGTGTCAAGATTGAAATTGCAAAATGTAAGAGTTTCAAATGTAGCTATAAAAGATCAATACAGCATTCTGTGCTTCAGATAACCTCCTTTTCTGTTCTCAAGACTACAGCATTTCAAGACAACTTTAGAATAATTTATTCTATACTTGTACAAAAAGAAGAATTTTGGCTATGTATGCTGTAAATCTAAATATCCTCCAGATGAAAATCTAGTCACTGTAGATAACCTTTGTAAAAGGATTCCATAATAAAAGACCCTTTAGAGTATCATGAAGATTTATCTTAATTTACCTCAATCCCATGGTTCTATATTCTTCCTGTGGTTCCTAATTAGAAGAGATAGAATACTTTCCAAACATCCGTATTTCAAATTGCTGGGGCCAGTAAAGCTGTCTTATGTATGTGCTCTCTGATCACTTGAAATCCAAACTTCCCATAAAGTCAGGGTCATAGACTAGTTCTACGCTGCCATGACACAATTTGGCTGTGAGGCTTGGTGTGGTCTGGCTTTTCTTTGGTTATCATTCTCTGAAGAAATTAGCATTTTTTATTCCATCTTTTACTTTCTGTATTTTCAAAAGGAAAATTTGCACACCCAAAGAAAATACCACGTGAAAGAAAGGCAGTATATTCTGGAAGCTTTTTCCAAGCAAAAATCTAAACTAACTGTTCTACCATGTATATGAACACAATGTACATTACATCTGTGTATAAACTGGTACAGTAAGTGGAATACCTTCCAGTTCATCACACCGAAAGAAGCAAATCAAACAATGACATATACTACACTATCTCAGATTTAATCAAAAGTTATTCTGGATGCGCTATGTCCTGGAATTCCATGCACAAATCACTTTTTTCATGGGGAGTTTCTGAATCAACTGGGGCCATAATGTGGCCCCCCCGTTTTGGAATTTCCAATTAGAAAGATGATGTTAAGTAAGGTACTATAACGTATCTAAGCAACGAAAAGTACATTCTGAAACAAGCAAAGTCCTTCTATGGAGAACTGGGACTGGCAAGATGATCAGGTCTTGACTCCAAATCAGCATGAGAACAGATTACTATGCCTGGACAAAGTTCCAATGAATATGACTTGAATAACTGGAAATAGCAGTGACAATTATCTTGAACTTCAGCAGCTCCTGGGGTAAATGGTTATAACATCCTAGACTTTGCCAAGCTTTTGTCGGAGCTGATGAACTAGCTTATCAGGATTATATAATAGATAGCTGCATATATCTATACTAAATTTTAAATTAAAAAAACCCCATAGTTATTTCACTAAGAAATCCAAAAACTACATACTAAAGAAACAATACAACAATTTTGACACCCTAGAAAGGGTTCTTTGCCAGTTCATTCTTGAGTTAAAAGTCTTTTCCTTTATATATGGAAAGGTCAATTTAAAGGGATGAATTTCTTCTGTAAATGCAGCAGAGGTGAAAAGGGGTCTATCAAAAAATGTATATAGAGTTTTAGTGAAAGAGTAATAGATGAAGAGTTGTGAAAACAGATCTGAAAATAGATTTAACAAAACTCCAGCACTTTTAGTAAGGAACACTGAATGTACAAACAATAGAATTGTAATTAAATGAGTATACAGACTTGGCCATTTGCCATTTGTAGTCCCAATATATTACTTCACACTTTCAACAGAATCTGAGGCAAGCCCAAGTGTTGAACATTATGAAGCTGCATTTTTCATGTTCTTTTTAAAGAGATAAGCCAGATTCATCTCCACTCAAGCAAACACTGCACTGTATCTGTTTTCAGCTGAGTTGAGCAGAGACAAAAGAATACCTTTGTGGTAAACACAGAGGTTTGTAAATATAGTATGGCAGGAGGTTAGCATCACAGCGCATGAAAACAGCTATTTTAATTTTAATGTACTTAGCAGTATGGATTGACTTAGTTGAATTTATGAGGTGACCACGTAATTTATATAAATAGGTAACAAGACAGAGTTTCTCTAATGGCATCTCTAAAGCTAAATAAATTGCTACAGAAATACATGGATTTTAAAGGAACAGTTAAATGGTGAGTGAAATGTTGCCAATACAAGGCAAAACTATAGGGAAATACAGTGGAAGGAATGGCATGTACAAAACTATTTGTGGCAGAACTGTATCCAGAAGGAATGGAAGAGGATGAAATGACGATTTAAACTATACAGAACAACATAAAAACACAAACTCTGTACTCAAAAGACACTCTAAAGGCTGGCATAAAGTGCTTTTTTAGTATTTAAAATTGAATACTATTACAGTATTGTTATGCAGTATCTGTTTACCTCAGGAAAGATTAGCTTGCAGATGCTTTCAGTTAATGTGTGCAGGTACACTCTACTTCTGCTCGTTTTCCTTTGTGGAAGGTTTCCTTGAGCATCTTTTTCATGGACTTCTTTGCAGATGGGCAAAGCTGCTCTAGAGCTGTTTTCTGCACAATCCTTGTCACACTCCTCAGTAATGTGACTTTGAGTCAGTAAGGAGAAAGGACATTCCCCTGTGATTTTCAAGTCTTTCAGTTTTGTACAGAACATACTGTATGAAGTCTCTCCTTTGAGTTTGAGTACTTAGTTTTGTGTTTAATAGTTCTCTTCTGTTACCAACAAGAGCAGAAGATGCCAGAATAGTAGATAAAGCAACCACTGTGGAAGATTATTGGTAGCTATAAATCACCACAGGAAAAAAACGTATGCCCCTGCAAAACAAGAGGAAAGAAAAAAAAATTAAAAACATTTATTTTCTCTTTTAAATTCCAATGATGTGCTAGTTCTATCCTGTGTGCATTAAAACAATGGCTTTTTCTAGGACCTTGCTCAGGAAAGCACTTAAGCTCATGTGGCATTTTAAGTATGTAATCCCTACTGACTTCATTGCTTCAGGTAATTAAAGTTGCGTGCATGGATAAATTCTTGGCTGAATTTCGGCTCTAGTGATTAAGGCAGAGGGTTTGTTTTATCTGATGTATCTTTCATTGATGGATTGAGGTGTGATGGATGAGGTTTCTGAAGGAGTAGAGAACAAAATTCTAATGAGAAAACCTTTATAATTCTTCAAAAGCAGCTATTAAAAACTACCTGATATGGCACAATGAAACTGATTTGTTATGGATACTTAAATTTCAATTTACTTGATGCCCAAGACAGCCTTTCTGTACAGAGATGTACGACTAAAGTTAGTACTTGTACTTCTGGAACAGCAAACCATCGAAGACTAAAGGTTAGCACGTTGGGTAAAAGACACTGACTGGTGACAACTACCATAATGGGAATTTGACCACATAACTGAAGTGGCTTGGAAACACCAAGGGATTTTTGTGCTTTTGAAGGTGATACCTTTCAAACGAAACATTGGGGAAAAAAAAAAAAAGAAGAAAAGAAAAAGGCAGAACTTTTCATTTTGATAATTTTAATAATAAATGTTTGTTGCATTTATTTCAATCTGAATATGAAAAATGTTCTTCCATTAAGGGCTTTATTTTCTATCTATCTATCTATCTATCTATCTATCTATCTATCTATCTCTAGGTATCTCACTGAATCAGATCCTCTCATCCTCATGTAATACTCTAAAAAGGTAATCCTTGAGAGCTTTTGGCAACTCTGGAAGCAGCTGATTTGTCTCTCTGGAGATACAGTATGATAACTCTTTCTTTCAGAGGCACTATGGCTTTAATCAGCCTGTGAACCACACTGCTTATTTCTGCCTCTGAGACTCCCAAAGGGCTTTTAGGGTCACACAGCAACTGTACCAGGGTTAAAAATAACTAATTCCCTGATACAGGTTATGAGCTGCTTCTTTTGAAACAGCTGGAATTAATGGCACAGCAAAGGAGTGCTGTAGACCCAGCAAAGTGGCATGAATACAAGGAGAAACAGGCAGAAGCTACTTTGGCTGGACCTCCTGCTGCAGAAAAATATTCGGCAGAAAAGGCCTTTTTAAAGTATGCTGTAATACTGATGGTGTCAGGCCAGCTTCTAGTGGACATCTATCAAAATTATTAAAGTCTTATTTTAAGAATCAACAAACACAATGCTAAGAACAGGAAGTTGAAGAATGTTTACATAACATTCTGTATTTCTGATTTCAGTTTTTACATAGAAACTAATTTGTTTCCACAGCATGGACATTAGTAATGCTTTGTTTTTTGTTACTGAATACTGTTGTGTAGCAAATGAGTCAGTGAAAAATTTCGAGCAAGAACCTCACTCTCAATACATAAATATGTGTAATACTCTTTCTTTATCATGTAAGCACATTATATACATGTAAAAGCACTTTTATTCAGAAGCCATTATATAACCTTGTATTACTTTACATTATTTAATCTTTGTATTACTAAACAAGAAAACTATTTCTCTATTTCTAGAAGACAATAATCTGGAATTATCTGGGGGCTCACTTCCATGCTAGCATGTTGTATTTTAATTAAATTACATTTGATGTGGCAGGTAGAATCAGCTCTCTGAAGGAAGTGATGCCATTACTTTACACCTGGAATATCTGAAACCTTCAGAAGCTGCCAAGTGGGAAGAAGAGGCCCCAGAAGATGATTGTGTGCCAGGACTTATGTTTAGGGGCAAAATGGGCACTGATGTCCAGACAAAGCTGTTGGACACGTAGCTACTGCGTCTGCAGTTTCTTTTTGCGGTACAGCCTGCCACCCTTTGCACTGCAGGACACTCACATTCAACCTCTTCCAGCCCTGGAAGGGACTGGAATTTGTGCCCTTGCTCCGAACATGACCTTGTGCCCCCTCCAATTGCAATTTATGACAAAATCATCACTGATGTGCAAGAAAGTGGCAATTCCTCATGTTTCTAGTAATAATACTGTCGTACAAAACCAGTAGCATTAATGTACGGATCTTTAAATTCCAAATAATGATGACACAGTTCCTAAAGAAAGCTTCCTACGAACCATTTTTCAAAGTACCCTGAAGTTCTTGGTCTTTTGTGAACATTTACCCCAGTTCAAAACCAGTATCAGCAATTTTCAAGCAGCAAGCAATTCAAAACTCTTGCTGACCTCGGCAATGACAAGACCCCCTAAATCACATCTTTAAACAAACAAACTGGAAACCCTAATTCCACGACACTACAGAGGATTCAAATACTGGAAAAAAAAACCCAACCAAAAATCCAAACAAAACCAAACCCCCACTGCATATATTAGGTCTTCCTTTATTAAAATAACAAGTTTGCATCTGGTATCCTAAGTGCATCTTGCACTTAGTATAACTAATATTCAGGAGAAAGTCTACTGTGTTATAGGGAAACCTCTCACTCAACAGTAATTAGACAGTGGTTTTTAAGGTCTGACAGGAGAAAGATAATGAATCACCACTGCAGAGTCTACAGAAGGAATTCCATCCGTATAATAGACCTTAAAAGGACAGAAGAAAGATGGCTCACATCACAAGTTAAGTCAGACATCTGCAGATGTGTTTCAAGAATGAGGAACACCAGCCCTCCCTTTGTTCACAGTGTTTAAAGACATTTTCTAATCATAACAAAAAAATATTAGGAAACACGGGAAAAGTTTCTGGGTTGAATTCCTCTCCAAACATGCTTTTAGAGAGCTCATCCCAGGGGAGCATCAGTGTTTCATGTGAATTCTCCATCACTGCCGTATTAATTGATGTCATATTTACCTTGGGAAGCAAATTTAAAATTAAAATTAAATAATCTCTTGTGAGATCAAACTACAAGCAACTAATTTATTCAGTGCCTGGCTGAATGTAACATGGCACTGTGCCACTCAAAAAAATGAAGATGACTTTACATAGGATAGTCATAGCAGGAGAATAACTTAAAGAGTGCTCAAAATGCTTTGTGCAAACATTTCATTGTGTATTTCCATCTATACTTGTCTTACAGCCAAAATGCCTTCCTGTATGCTTATTTGTACTAGTTGTTTTGGAATGTTTACCTCTGCTAAAACATTTCCCTGACAATGCCATGAAATACAGTGCCATAAATCAATCATACAATAAACCCCCCTAATATTAACGCAGACATTTTATAAGAACTAAGAATACCACTTGTTAACAGTAGCTAAAGATGGTTTATAATCTTAACTTATGGATGTGACACAAAAATCAAAAGCAACATTAGATACTTTTTACTTCAGAGTCCCTTGCTTGAGTAGAACAGAATATGGTGTGATGCTATAATGCTATCATGTCACTTTTCGGTTTTAATCACACTTATCACTTTGGTAGGTGAACTGCTGCATGTTGAGCAAGAATTAAGAAAAAAAGTACCTTGCTTGGCAGCAGTGGAAGATACCACTGACTGGATCTCTAGCACAAGCATGACTGCAGTGCTTGCAGGAGCTCAGTCTGGTCTGGGAGCCATTGCCTCAACAGAAACAGCTGTTAATTTCTGTCTTGCCCTTATGGAAGATGGAGGTTTGCAGTTTCCACTCAGCTCCAATCTCTATGGGATGCAGAAATCCCTGCCTTTTGCCCCTTGCTAGTCAGTAGGCCTCTGCACAGAGCAAGGCAGGAACTTCTGCTCACAGGCTGAACACAAGCAGCTTCTAGCAAGACAGGTTAGTACCCATCACCCTATCCGTAGCAGCTCATTGTGGATTCAGCTGTTGTGCCTCTCAGCAAAAACAGGGAAAATAACTAAATCCTATCATTTTGTCTTATTAATCTAAAGTGCAATATCTGCACTTTATTTTTTCTACTTCAAGTGCTATGTGTAGCAACAGAATCAAAGCCCTTGTGATTTTTCTGTTTCCAAGGATTTATGGAGGCTTCTAAAATACTCTGAGACAACTGCTGAAGTCCGCATTGTGAGAAACAAGCTCACTTCTTCAATTTTAGCCAGGGACAAAGTCTGTGGAGCAAAGATATTTTATTTACAGCGCTGGGAGCTTCGCAGGGGATTCCTCCTCTGTGGCTCAACTCTGGCTCTCCAAAGGCTTGTTTTTATCTCCCATATTGTTACATATTCATAGTTTTTCCAAGGATAGGCGGCCTGTATTACAATTAGTTCCAGGAACTTATTATCCTAAGTCTCCTCCTTTCGGCGCTTGCGCATTGCTCTCTGGTGGTCCTGGGCTGGGGTCTCTGGGATGAAGTAAGAAGTCTTCCTCATGATGCCCTTGTCACCTTTTGCCCAATTGGTTGCTTCTGTAACTGCAAGATCAGCTGAAAGTGGTCTTATCAATGGCTTTCTTCTGTTGTTTCAGCAAGTGTTATGCTTATCTGACACTCAGGATCAGCTAGACTAGATTACCAGAAACTACTCCCCTCCCTAGGCTGCTGGTTTGCTTACAGATCCACATAAAACACTGTACCCTAACACACATTAATATTGCCAAACTTATGAACATTAAACAAATTAATTGTGTTAGCTGAAGCAAAATTTCCCATTCAGTTATTTACTACAGCATTGATAAGTTAATATTTTAAGAAGTCAAAGGTAAGTATTGCTTGGGTTTATTAAATTCTTAAATAAGAAGCTTTCTTCGGCTGCTTCATTGTTAAACATGTTCAGAGTGCACGCACCTTCAAAGCATTAATTTGCTTGTGTATTGCTGCTTTGGAAAGCACAAGGTGTAAGTAACTGGAACAGATAGGCAAATCTGATTACAAATTTCCTAGTGGTAATGAGTCATACCCAATAGAAAAGTGCCAGTTGTTGACTTAGGCTGAGGACATATTGGAAAAGATGCATCCTTGTGGAGTAAGATGTTTTCCTGCACCTCCCCAGTCAGCGACTAATCCATCAACTGAAATGTGACGATGCCTCATTTACCTCTTTCCAGTAATTTGGTGCTGTCATTAACACAGTAAATACATTTGCTAACCTACCACAGGATAACTGTGTCATTACACAAGAATAATTTAAAAACTGTAACATGTACAACTTGTATATCACGTAAAGTGCACAGTAGGGACAGGATTTCTAAATCTGCAGCAGCAACACAAATGTAATTAAAATATTAATCAGAGCATATCGCATAAAGAACATAACTATAGAAAGAAATTGTAAAGCAGAGGAGTTAAGCTCCAGGAGATCCCAAATATAGGTGACCATGCAATCCTAAATCATTACCACCCTTACATAGACACTGGCATTACTTACACTACATAGCAGTACCTTTTTTCCAGCAAGATCTAGCCTCTTCCACGGCACAGATTTTTGCTACTTGAGCAAAGGCAATAACTGATGAAAAGGCTGTTATCCTCTCTACAGATCAGGATGAGACATAATGCTGGACAGTGGACTTCACAGTAATTTATTGGTATCCAAGAAATTGCTAGATTCAGCAAATTCCACTCTAGCCCTCAAAATATGCTTTGTCAGGCATCAACTTTTCTGCTTGTTCCCCCACACTTCCACCCTTCTTTCTGACGAGTCATCCCTAGTGCTGATCTGTCCATACCCCAGAGCCCTTTGGAGTAGTCTTACCATTTTTTCTTCAAAGCACTAATTGCCCTTGTGCACTGTGCAAGCCCGGTTCCAGTGCCCTTACTGCCAGACATAGCTCTGTTCGGGGATATTTCTAAGATAAGTATACTCAGATGTTTCTAAGGTAAGTTTTTGGTCTGTAAATCACAGCATACTTTTGATAGTAAGGAAATACCACAGGACTCCACAGCTCTTACTGAACTATCTAGTGGAATTGCAGTGATAACTAAGCTAAGTACAAGGTAGTAAATCAGCTATGATAAAATAATATGTCACAACAATTAATTATTATTTTAACAGTCCAAACATTTCAGTAAATTCAAATTCAGTGTTGCAACTCATCCCAGTGACTGTCCTACATGACTGCTTAAGGAAAGCTAAAAATCTAGCCCTTGCTTACAAGAAAGTCTCTCTCCATATAATGTGGAATTTCCTTACCTTTCTACCTTTTTTCTTTATAAGGTGTTTTAAGAAACAGAAATACAATCAAGTGTTTCCTCTGTGCTTCAAGTTGAATGGATTGTGAGCTTTGTTGCTGCAACATTAGACAGCAACAAAGTCAGGAGATGAAGAAAATAATTACCTTTGTTTTCAGAGAAGAAAACAAGTTATCTTGTTTTCCATTTTTTCCCTATTATACTAAGCAAAAAATAAGATTCAAGGTATACATAAGTGAACTTCAAAACTGCTAATATGTCTCATTTTAAGGTCATTACAAGACAGACATTTCTTCTGCAAGTGACAGAATGAGGGAATGGCCTTAAGCTGTGCCAGGGGAGGGTTTGACTGGGTATTAGGAAACATCTCTTTACGGGAAGGATTGTCAAGAACTGAAACAGGCTGCCCTGGGAAGCAGTTGAGAGACCTTCCCTGGAGGTATTTAAAAGATGTGTAGATGTGGCTTTTAGGGACATGGTTTAGTGGTCGACTTGGCAGTGGTAGGTTAATGGTTGGACTGGATGTTCTTTAAGGTCTTTTTCTAACCTATACGATTCTGTGAAGCTATATGATCAGTGTAATATTGCAATAATGTACCTTGATAATGAAAACAGTGTTCTTAAAGACAGGGAAAAATCCTGAAGTATCACTGAATTTCTGATACTGATTTTGTGACTGACTCATTTCTCTCTAATGGTCTGAAGCAAGTCCCTGGACCCAAATATATCCCTGGGAGAAGCCCAGACTCCAGATGTGAAAGTTATATTGCAGCCACATCTCTGCTTTCAATTAAAGGCACAGGGGGAGTCCTAATTACTGCACCCATGTTTTGGCATGTAGCTAAAGGAAGGACTGATTCCCAAATGTTGTTTATAAATTATATATTTGTCATTTTAAGTATCACATGTACTTTCATAGGGTAAATATTTTTCCTACACTAGGACCAAATAACAGGGAGGCATGCTGAGAAGATAGCGTGGGAAAAATACTCTCTTCCTGTGAGTCAAAACCTATCTGTGAAAACACTCCATAGCAAGCCCAGCAGGCAGCCTCACAGTACCTGATTCTCTGCTTCCCTGCTCACATGCTCAGGCAGAGACAGCAGCCTTTGGTTGCGGCACATCCTCGCGCCCTCACCCTGGTCCGAAGCATGGCTTGTACCACCAGCTAAGCAGCTTATGATGGAGATGCTACCCCTGAAAACCCCAACCTGCTTACACTGTGGGAGCTCTTGAAGGTGATTGCTCATGGGTATTTTTCCTGAGGCAGAGTCAACGATACCTCACAAACACTAAAAATAACCTGCTGTATGTAACCACAACACACTATATAGGTTGATTTTTTTTATTTTTTTCCTATGAGAAATCCTGATATTGAACTGACATAACTGTTGATACCTCAAGTGATCTGGGTACCCAGATGAGGAAACTATTGAAGCAGAAGAGGTGCTGCAGTGAAGACAGGCAAAACCAAAAGCAACTCAAAGTGTCCGGAAACTATTCTCATACTTTAAATTAGTATATTTTAAATACAGCATTTAATCTGCATTTGAAGTCCATGAAAGTACAATACTTTCATAAAAATCATAAGAGGAAAGATAAGAAATAAATTAATGTCTTCAGAACTCTTCAAGAATTAAAACTTGTCCTGAGGACATGTGGTATTTATGACAGTTATCAGGAATTAAATGTAAGACTTAAGTCTTGCCTATAGCAAATGGAATGTAAATTAGAATTCGCAAAAAGAGAAGGGCTGTGGTTCTACAATATGAAGTAATTGTCAACTGTTGTTCTTACTGATTCTTTACAAATACATACTTAGAGCTGCATCTCTCAAACTTACTGATGCATAAAACTTCTCTGATTTAACTGGACCTCAAAATTCAAATGCCCACAAAATCTGACTCTTATTTAATTCATAGATTAAACCTCTTTTTATGAGCAAAGAAAGTGAAAAAAATAATTGTAATTATTCTAATAAGAGTGAAATCAAGTAACCTTTTGTCTCACACTACTTTTTTACTGAAATCTTTAGCTAGTGTTCATGACTTAGCCAGGATTGCCGCATCCTCGAGAATAAACTATTTAAAAATTCTAAGTTTCTAATGCATTAAGTAACTTCTCATTTGAGAACCATGGTCTGGATTAACTGTGAAACATCTTCAGAGATGACAAAATAATTTTCCTACTTCTTCAAAGACACTTATCTTGCTGAGACTCCTACATGCATGTATGTATTCATCTGATTGAAATTCAATGTGGGTAACTGTTTCCACAACCGACACATAGGTTTGCATAAACACCATTATTGTTTTTATTTTCCCAAAGATACTGAAGCATTGTCAAGCAATACAAAACATTGATTGTAGTGTCTTATGACAGTGCTTATGGTTAAACATTCCCTTTGTGTTCACAACTTGAAATTATAATGAAGAGCAAGTTTTATAAATAAAGGTCCCTGAACTCTGTATTTCTTGAAGAACTGTTTGAAAACTAGGTCTGTAGAAAGAAAAGTGTTTCATTAGTAGATTTCAATTGCAGACTTTTCTGACTGAGTATTTGCCACCTGCCACTTCTGTTTACAATGTCAACAAAATCATTTTCACACTGAAAATCACTGACAACTACCTTTCAGATTTATTCATAGTTAAGCACTAGTGCCAACTCCCATTGAAGTCAATAGCAGGTTTCTGGACATAGCAGAAATAAGATTAACCTAACAGGTCTGTGACTCTTGTCTTGGAAATACTGATTTGCATCTTTTCTTATTTTTTAGGCAAAATAAGGCCCAGGCTTTTTTTGTTTTGCGTTTTTACAGGTAGGTGTGCAGACATGATGGTAAACACCAAACTGAAGCATTTGAGATTCTGGAAAAGTAAAAAACTATGCATGGAAACCAAATAACAGGAACTTCTAATTAGTGAAAATCATTTATCCCACAGCAGCAAGGTCACGTCCTTGTAATTTTTCTGATAGGGAAAAATATATTGATTGAAGAAGTGTGTTCAACTGGAATAGATGATTGAAGAGCTGTTTGCACAGCCATCATGCAGGTACGGATTCTGTTTTAGCTAAAGCCCATGGCAAAGAAAGCAGCTCTGGAGGAGAAATCAACTACTTCTGTAATTGTTCTCTTCTATGGTATTGGCAAGGTAGGACCAGCAGGTACCTTCCTTTTTGCTTAAATGCTTACAGTTCCTGCTACAAAACAGGTTTAAAATAATTGAAATTGATGATTTGGCCATGTGCATTGTAAATGAGTATCGTAGTATTTTATTTCCCCGATTGGCCTGTCATTTTTCACAAAATGTAAGGGCAGCTACAGTTATTCACAGCCCATCCCTTTCAAAATCTGCTATTTTAAAGAAAGATTCAAGCAGTAGACTTTACCTTTGAAAAGCACAATTGCAAAGCCTATCAGCACATCCTCTGAGACTGAATGCTCTAGGAGTAAATTACAATTCCAATTTCCCTGTTGAGTAGATCACTTAGTTGATTTCTAATACTCTTCTGGAAAATACAGTAGACATGCATTTAAAACAGAGAAAGCTAGGTAAACATGGTAAATATATACATTTATATTATCTTTGAAAACACAGGCTTCTTTTTCACTAAAATTACAAAGCAAAGTAAAGATGAGACATTTTGTGAAATACTGGGCTTGCACATGTGGTATTAAGAGAAATTAATGCTGTTAATTAATCATAGTAAATATGCACTCAATGAGTAATGCTAGCCTGCTGTTAGCATATACCACCTCTGTAATAAAACTAAATATTATAGAAATCAAAAGGCAGATTTTGGCTTCCTGTAGAATGTTCAATCTGTGATGCTTGTTGTTGCCTCCAGTGCAATTGCTGGAGTTATCACAGCTACTGATCCTTCAAATCCTTCCGTTCAATTTATTCTACTTCTCTTTTAAGCATATGAAAGAAATCAAATTGCACAGATTTCTCAGATTACTTTTGCACAGGAAACGTCAGCAAATGCAAATGACAGCAGCAGGGAGAAGAAGCCATGCAAACATAACTTGGAGATAATGCCATATTTGCCTCATATGCTGTATGTGGAACTTCCCCTTGTCCTAGGTGGCACTTTCATGTAAAGACTGAGGTGAAAATGTGGCCCGGCAGAAAAATAAGCTGAAAATATTTATGGATCATTCAGCTTTGACACATCTATTTAAAAGTGAAAGGACCGTATGGGACAGACTATAACAGAAATCTAGGTTATTCAGATCTAGAAATGTGAAATCCTTCATAATGGAATTTCTCAAGTCATTATTAAATTGTAGCTTCTTGTTTTAATAATATTTTCATTGAAAATCAGAGGATCATCAAGGCGTTGACCCAAAGGAAAATGCATGACATACATGCTACTTCTCCAAACCTTCAGTGGTGCTAAACAACAGAGAAAAGATCTATCCTTATGTCTAAAAAATACTATCACATTGAATCATAGAATAGTAGAAGCCTCAATCAGTGCTGCTTCCCCAGTTGTAACAGATGCATTTAGAAAGATTTGTCATGTCTTAAACCATGCATTATACTGATTCAAGTGCATTAACTGTTGAATTGCAGCTTCTTGTAACAGTATCAAAGTTGAACATTAAATCCCACAAAAACAAAAATAATGTCATCCATCTTTTTTGGAACTTTAGTGTCTGCTTCAATTCCGGATATTTTAGTGCCAGAGTGCTGGGCATAGACATGCACAGGCACAGAAACATATGCCTGGCTTGAAATACTTGTAAATTCCGTTGAAATTCACTCATTTCTGTGGCAGGCATTTCAGATTAAGAGAGATTAAACAGATTAAGAGATTTGGAAGAATAGAAATCCAAGAAAGGGTTAACAAAGAACACAGTGCAGAATCTCTTACCAGATGTATGATCACTGGCTTCTAATTTGAGGTAAAAATTCAGGGTTTAAATATAGAAGTAAATGAGATGTATTTTAACCATATGGATACTCCTACTTATTTTTCCTATAACCTTATGTGACTTTTGCGGCAGGACCCTCAGGTTTTTGTCTCACTGGGAAAATGCAGGTGATATTTCCATAAAACAAGGGAGATGATTTCACCAGAGGACTTGGATTTTCCAAAAGATTAGGGTCATATTAAAAACTTTTACCAAAAGCTACATTTGTCATGCAAACTAATAAGCTTCTGTGATACAGAACATGTAATTTGTACATTGTAGGAACCACGGGGTAATCTTCCTGGAGTTATTATGAGTACATGGTAGACAAGCATCCACAGTTCTTCATCTCACAACCTGTATAACTGCATTCACTGCAACGATGTTAACATCACAGATTCTGTGATTGCAGACCAGAGTCTGAAAGATCAAAACTTTGCTTCATTCCTCAGATAGCAGTTTTACTCATTTATCATAACACTATCTTGCAATACCTGCTGTCCTTTATTAAGTCAGAGAAAAAGGAGATAAGGGAGATACAGATGATTCTGTTTTAAATGGCACTGAATTAAAGGCCAGATACACATTGTTACTGATTTAAGATTTCATAGTTTTGCATTTTATTTCTTAAAGATATTTCACTTCTCTTTTATAATATGTTTATAAGCATGCTCTTTTCTCTCTCCATCAGGCCTTCTGAAATACCAGATAGTGCTGCACAGGCATCTGAGATCCCAGGATGGAAGCACTGCTTAACTAGCTTCCTTGAAAGCCCTGACCTGCAGTCCAGTGAGGCACCACAGAAGTGCACTAGTGTCAGCAATCACCAAGAACTGCAAGCCAGGCCATCCTTGCACTGTGCCACCACAGAAGGTAACAAACTGTAAGGACACTCAGTTCAAGGAGTGGCAATTTATGTTTCAGTGCTGGGAGTCTTTGGGTTTCAGTCCTCAGGAAAAATGAGCATGGAACACAGCTTCAGAGTCTTGCTCTAGAGGGTAACTCTCCAAATGTAAGCATCAGCTAAGGGGAAGTAGCAGCAGATAGGCATGTGGAAATAACACTGACTAATGGACATTGCCAATCATCCTTGAAGGTTGCAATCTGAATACTGAAATGACTGTATAGGATCTTGGCTGCATTGACTTTATTAATGGAGCCATCTCAGATATACTTCACTGAGGACCAAAATTAGTATCAAATGTAACTGATAAACATCGTTATCTCAAAACTTCAGCTGGTGCAATGATAGATAAACTATCCAGGTATCGTAAAACTCAGTTTTAATGAAGGACCTGTCCCACACCAAAGGCCCTTCAAGTACTTTTTCCCACCAAAATGTTAAAGAACAACCACTCTGTATGTGCTGTTTTCTAAATCTGTAAAATGGGCATCTACCACTGAATACCTACCTGTTCTTTTCATTATATTAAGAAACCACATTCATTTCAAAAATGGGGCCAGGTAACAAGATGTCTCCAACATGCCATGTTGCATACTGGCCCTGTGAATAACAGCTTCAAGCCAACACAGAAAACATTTTGTCTGTTTCAGAGATGAAAGGTCAGAGAGACTGGACAGTGAACTGTGGGTGAAAACCTAAAAATGAACCAAAATCAAATTCTGGCCCTAGCAAGTTCATATGTACTCAGAGGAGTACTTCAAATGGTTTTGAATATCATTTGAATATTATCCTGAAAAGAAATGCTCTTTTGACTGGGAAGTTAAATTTTTTTGTTAAGTGGGCTCTTAATAAAAGACATTATCTAACAAATAACAGGTTTTACCTCTGAATTTGTGTACATGCACAGAAAGAGGTTGCTACATAGCCAGTTCCCCCTTTTTCTAGAAATAAATGAAATTCCATGATGAAAAGGGACCATGTGTATAGCTAGGCAGGTGGAAGGGAATGAGAGATATGAGTTCCTAGAGGATATAACCAGAAACCTAATTTTAAGGATAAAGCAAGGTAGCATTTCCTTCATGAATTTCCTGCCAAAATGTGGGCAGTATTTTTTTTTAAGCCTTTTGGCATTCTGGAGCATCCAGAAGCACCATGAATCTCGCGGAGTGTACACTCTTTAACAGGTAAAAACAAAACCAGGAAAGTTTGCTGCACTGTGTATAGCTTTCCTTTATACAGGGTCAGAAACCTTTGACGTTTCTGCTTAAAGTTTAGGTGATGTTGAAAATTCAAAACATTTGTTTTAAATATTTGTACCTGGCAAGTTCCAATGAGACAAAAGTGCTAACTTTATAAGTATCCTGTGACAATGGAGAAGTTAAGTTCTCATAGTATCACAAGTATCTTTGCACCATATTTGCATTGTAAACCTTTGCTCTAGGTTTTTAACTCTGTTTATAACAGGCATTTAAATCCCACACTGCCCATTTACAATACAGTACATTCCAGAAACTGCAATAAAATCTAACTGACTTTTATTTAAAATACTTCGGCCCCATTAGATGCTTTTCTGCCATTGCTACTCTCATTTCAGTTTCTTATCTTATTTTTAACCTATTCCAATTTATTGCTAACAAAAATCTGCCCACAACATGGGCAGGGATATATGTTATTTTTTAGCTTTTACTGCATGTAAATCATAATCCTGTATTCCATCAGTACTCTTTGCTCTTCACCACTTCAAAGCCTATTTGAAAAGATACTTTTAACTTTTAATTCCCCTATATCTATCATTTGAACCTATTTTTGCTTAGAACTTAGTATTACTTAGGACTGCGAATTATTTTCAAAGAAAAACAGGAAGGAAGATATCATGAAACCACATTTCATATACTACATTAATCAAGCATTAAAAACATTTTTAATGGTATTTGCTAGTGCTAGTCTATAATCTTCTGAGAGAATAAATATTCTGTGATGATGCCCACCACTGTCTCACACATGATATAATTGCACACTTCAAACTTTGACTAAGCCGTGATTTTATGTTCAGTGTTGTTACAGTCAGTGACTTTTTCCACACATAATTGACTATCCCTGCATCTCCCACACAGATCTGGAGCATGTGACATGCAGAGTAAGTGCAGAGGTGATTTAAGTTGATACTAATTTTCAGATCAGCTGTAGACTTTCAGTGTCCTACTACAAATGTAGTCTCTGCCTCTTGAGCCTCCCAAAATGCTTTGCAAGCTATGCCTAACACGACTGGAAGACTGCTCTCTGTGCCACCACACTACCAAATGCATTTTGTCTGGGAAGGGAAATATTTTGTTACCTTTTAGCATTCATGTAGGCCGCCATTCAGTCAGTGAGATCGATAATTGGTCAGCATGTGAAAATTCTAATGGAGGTTTTTCTTAAACCTAAATAATGGTATTTAACCTTCTGTCTGGTGAGTTCATCCTTGAGCAGGTTGCTCAGCAGAGAAATCGTGCCAGTATTATTTTTCATTCTGCTTCTTCTCTATCGCTGTTGCTAGGTGTATTATTTGTTTATTTTAACATCCCAGAAGGTCCAATTTAAGATCAAGACCATACCCAAATACAGAGTAAATGATGATGTTTGACCTGAAGGGTTTGCCCTTTGAATAGTTAAGGTAGAAAAATGGGATATGAAAGGAAGGGTTCAGATGCCTCTTTTAGAAGTGGGGAAAATAAGGCATGCTGAAGATCACAAAAGAAAGGCTGGTGCTGAGCTAAGAAGTGAATCCAGACCTCTTGAACTGAGTTGTGCAAGTCTTTTTGGCCAGGACTTTAGTAGGTGTGAGTGATTTACAAAAATCAGGTCAAAGCTGATAAAAATTTTAAGCCAGATTTTAAAAATAGATATGAGAATACTGCAAATTTCTGTGAGTGAAATTCAAATATATTTTGCAGGTAGGATTTGTAAAAGGGTGTAGGTGCTATACATAAAAGCAGAACAAGAAAGCTGTCCTCACCTTATAGGTTCATGGCTAACATACACTTGGTTTAACTTCATTTTCTCATTTCTGAAGGCTCTGTAATTGCTTATAGGAAAGGCATTTCCTCTTGGTTGGTTTTATTAATACTATGCAACCTGTTTGAGAACCTTTAACTGCAATAAAATAAGAAATAGCTTTAAACTGAAAGATGGGAGATTTAGATTAGACATTAGGAAATAATTATTCATTATGAGGGTGGCACAGGTTGCCCAGAGAAGTTGTGGATGCCCCATTTCTGGCAGTGCTCAAGGTCAGATTGGATAGGGATTTGAGAAGGTGTCCCTGCCCATGGCAGTGGGGTTGCAACTAGATGATCTTTAAGTTCCTTTCCAACCCAAACCATTCTATGAGTCTATGATAAAATTAACTGTAATTATTTCCATCATGATTTCCTTAAAATTTTGAGGGGATGAAAAGAAAAATATCAGTTCCACATTGACCAAAAGCCTTGCTAAGTTTCATAAGACAATCCTTCCCTTCATACCATTCTTACCAGGTGGAAATTCTAAAATCCTTCCTCTAAATATGCTTTGTGAGTTCTACAGCCTAGTGGCTATGTTTTCACTAAAATTTTAACAGTTTATCAATGCACCAAATATTTTTTTCTCAATTTGAGGCAAGTGGATTTGCACTCTCAGCTTGCCAGTGCAATCAACAACTATGAAGACTATTTTGGCAAAAAGAAAAAAAAAAACTTAATTTAAAGTCAGATAGATGAATGCTTTCTCCAAAGATGGGGAAATTTTGCCATTTTAAGCAGTGCTATTTAAAACAGGATCTACAATGAGTATTTTAGGCTCCAGGGTGCCTGTAGTCAGGACCAGGGAGCCACATAGCTATTAATATAAGCAGGCACCCTCCCTGTTAACCAGCAGACAGCAACTGGGTATATTGTCTTGTGTTTTCAAATCATAGAAATAGTTATGAGCAAATACAAAATCACAGTTTTTTCCAAGCACCAAAGTGGAACTCTTGCTGAGGTGTTCCTCCACTGTAGTCAGGCCTTTGCTAATGCTTTTTCATGCGTGAAGAATTTCTGTATTTGCCGAGGAAGGAAATCCGCTTTCCCTGAAGAACTTTTGTCAGTCTCCATCTGTATCAAGTGCCAAGTGAAAGGCAAGGTTAAAATTAAATTAAAGACACGTTTTCCTTGGTCAGCATTAGAAAGTCAGTCATCACTATATATCACACTACTATCTAATATACCATAGAGAAACCTGTTATTCATTAAAAACAGAGTTTAGCAGCAACTTCAGTGTGGCATCACAGAAACTGTAAGTTTTACTGCACCCTCTGGAATAGATGACATTCTAGAATTAAACCAGGAAGATTCCCACAAAATATATTTTCTCCACAAAAGTGGGGAAATACTTTTTTGTTCTGGGTACTTTAGAATGGAGCCGGGAAGATACTCACTTCATAAATGTATGTTTCTTTCCATTTTCTTTTGTGGAAGAGAAAATAATCAAAGGATTTCAGGACACTGCTTTCTAGTAAGAAATTTTTACTCACTGAAACAATTGGATGATTTGCATGGGATATTCCCTGAAGCTCGCTAATACAAATAACTGTCTAAGGGCTAGATTCCACAACATCTTTGATAACATCTTTGGAATTGGTTCCAGCCTCCTCCATGCTCATGCACACGCCCTGCTTTCTAGATTACAACCCACACAATTAAAGCTTTCTTCCTAAGCCGCTGCACAGCTGACCTATTTTCTATATGGACTTGGCCAAAACAATCAATGGGCACAGTCATGCATACAGTGCAAGGCATAGCTAAACAGTAGCCAGCAAGGAGTTTGGACAGCTCTGTGCCCGGTAGCCCCATGCTGGGATTGCAAGTCTTCAGGCATTTTTCCCCTTGCCCTAGGGCAGAGGACAAGTGGCCCTGGCACTGAGGCGGGGACAGTATAGCATTCCGTTCACATTCAGGTAATTACATATGCATAGAAGGTTCAGACAGGGTGTCTCATGAAATAAGTACCCTCTCAGAAATAATACATAGGGTCACAACTTGGTTATCATCTGGGCTTCCTGAGCTGCCTGTAAGAAATTAACCTAATGGTACAGATTTGCACGAGAAGGTGGCTACTTCTAATAGCAGGCCATCATTCTTTTGGAACAGCTACTTCTGTATGAATATGCAAGAAGAAAATCAATTCACAAATTGGCTTCAAGTAATGCAGAGGAACTTATTTAAGGAGTCAGAGCAGCAAAATCAAGCATAATGGCTACCACAATCCTGCTGATTTCAAGTAGCAGGAAGGGTGCATAAAGGTAGCAGCGAGAGTCTCAACTATGGATGGGGGCATTTCAATCAAATGAGAATGCTAGTTAAAATATTCCTCAGTTAAATGTGAAAACAGTAATATTCTTAGCTAGAGCATTCGATGCACTTAAAACTATCATATAATAGAAAATATGAGTGAAAAATAAGTGGAAGTGAGTATCATAAAAGACTATGCTCTGATAGGGTGAGATTGTCCCAAAGGTTGAAGGCCTGCAGAAGCCTTAAAGCTCAAATTTACTTAGGAGGACTTGGTGAGATATAGAGAATATATTTGTTTTGACTTAGGTCATGAAGTGGCAGGGCAACTGGTAGCAGTGAAACCTGCATTCCTATGAAAAGGGAGTAGATGTCAGCTTGCTCCAGACTTTGCATCTACAAAAGTAAGCATCCTGTGTGAGCTCTTATAAAAGAGGAGCCAAAATGACAAGGAAACACTAACACTGAGCTAAGAGTGGCATCACCTGAGCAGGACAACAAAAAAATGGGAAGAATGGCATATTACCAAACAGTGGTAGCAATCAAGACCTGTGTTACAATTGAAATGCTTTGTTGGAGATAGTAACATGGTCTTTTCAATTGTTTCATAGAAGATGCATCTATAAGCAAAAAACTTCTAAAAAACATCCTGTCTCTAGCAAATTTTCCTTCCTTTATTAAAAAATAGATATATAAAATTTTTTGTTTACACCCTAGCCAGAAGCTTTGGTCAGAAGCCCAGGTCTATTTATGCACATGATCAAATTCTACTGGAATTTTAAAATTAAATAGATACTGATATTCCATCCTGAACAGTACTGCTTTCTTGACCAGACTTATGCCCTGAACACTGACTGAAAAATATAGTATCTGTTCAATGATAATCTTGAATCTCTACTCTACTCCTGGTATACCTAGTCACGCAAGACTTCCTGCATAAATCTCATATGCATTAGAGCCATATCTCAGATGCTCAAAACATGCTGAATAGAATATTTAATGTGACGTAAATGTGAGATTTGGCTTAATTTAAATTTCAAGTGCTAAAAATCTTAATTGCAACACTAAGCATCTAAATAAATGCAGTGAATTTTAATAAACATATAGATAATAAAGATCTTTAAAAAGGAAATAGTACAAAATGTGCAAGGAATTCCAGCAAAGGAACTCTAATGGCAGCTCTCCACAGCTCAATTTTCATTTGCTAATAAAATGTGCAAGCTGAAACGCAATGATTTCCAAATATCATTACAACAAAATTTCTTCAAACATGTCCTGTAGTTTCAAATAACTGTTTTAAAGACTTATTTTTATCTCTGTTGAACTTTTCTTAAATGAGTAAGTTTGTATAAAAAAAGGAAACTGGCTGCTTGTCTACAGAGTGGATGCAAAATACATCCAGTACCTTCCAGTACATATTTCCTTGTTGATAATTTAAAATGTTTTGCCAGTTTGCTTAAATTATTGAGGTCCTTGATTATTTATTTTTTTTAACTAAGTTATAATTTACAACATGTTTTGGTTTAACAACTCATTTCAGTTATATGGAAAATAGCTGCATTTGCTATAAACTCTACTTCGATTTCTTGGATTGCTTATTTTGAGTCTCAGTATTTTTTTTTAGACTTGCAAACAGATGGCATTTATCTTCATAAAGGCTGTAATATTTTACCTTGTATTATGTGACATAACCAGTTTTTGACTGCTACTGCTGCTTTGAATATTATATTTTATTACACACTCTTACTTATGTTTTGATTTCACTATGGGATCTGCTTTGCAACAGCCTGTCAGAGAATGGTTAAAGACAGATTTTTTAAAGAAAGCATTAATCAGAATAAGACACATATACAAGACTTCAGTACTTATTTTTATGGACACAATGTTAAAGACTAACCTTGACTTCTCAGTTTTAACAGTTCATCAAAAAAATTAATTGAATAATATGAGTGAATACTCAGCAAGTGAACCAGTGAGAGAGGGGATGGTGAGCCATTTTATTGATAATGTCAAAAAAGGGTAAAAAACCCACTGCAGAACTAAATTCCTTACTTTCTCTTCCAATGTTTGCCTCATGATCTTGCACTGTCATGACTAGCAATAGCTGCAGGCTACAGAATTCCACCAGAAAAAATACAACCAAAAGATGTCAAGATGTGATTTTCTTCTTTCTTCTTCCTTACATTTCCTGCCTGCTTTAGATCAGCATGATTTCAGCAATTGCTTTTCTCTTCTGAGAATGTGCAGTGTAGTCTTTTATATCACCATTACAGCATTCCTCATGCTTTCTTACAATCACCTAGTTCATTTAAGGTTCTTGCTATTGGCAAAGCAAAGCGAACAGTCATCAGCACTGCAGAATGTATCGCCATATGTAGCACCCCAGAGCAACACAATCCAAGCAAGACACTTCACTACTACAAGGAGACCTTCCCATGCTTGCATTTGTAACACATCAGCACACATTCTCTGGTTGCTTAAATGGCTTGACTTCTCTGATTAATTGTGTAAATGGTCTGTTACTGGAATCTCTTTCCAGCGTGGGCTGGCACCACCTTTTGTTCCTAACCCTAGAAAAGCAGCAGACCCATTTATGTGATTAAAAGTGTACGTTGCCTTGTGCCTACTTTCTGTAGTTTGGAAACACATCTTCTTAATCATAACTACAAGAAAAGGGAGTGGCTCCATTGGGAGTCTTGTCTTAGGAAAAACTGTAGAATTAGACCGCTTCCAAATAAGTAAAACACTTTGTTCTATTCATAGAAAGATAATTAAACTCTACACTTGTTATGAAAAAGTGCGCTGTTACATTTTTCTGCATGTCTGTATTCTGAGACTTCACAATGGAAAATCTGACTGAATAAAAATGTCTTTTTCCTACTAGTATTTCAACTACCAGAACTTACCAGTTCTCCTTAGATCAACGCCCAGTGTAATCTGTAGTCCAGTGAAAGTATAGAACCCAAATCGAGCATTGCCAACAGTTAATTTCAGTGTAATACGAATTGTTAGCAATACTGCATCCTTGCTTAGAAATTTTTTCCAGTTAATTCATCCTTCGAACTTAGAAAACCATCTCCCTATATACACAAAGTGACCAGCTCTGAAAACAGAGCCATTTTAGGAGCAGCATCAGATCAAGCTTGAGGGAGTGCATACAATATATAAAAGTATTCCTTTACAGAGGAGACAAAACTTTTCAAGTGCCTCATGTTTATACATAAAGATGATTTTATACAGGGGCTGCTAGGCCTAGGCTAGTCACAGCCACAGAAACAACTTTACAAGCTTGAGGGAGTGCATACAATATATAAAAGTATTCCTTTACAGAGGAGACAAAACTTTTCTCATGTTTATACATAAAGATGATTTTATACAGGGGCTGCTAGGCCTAGGCTAGTCACAGCCACAGAAACAACTTTATCCATTCAGAAAAGGAATCAAAAATAGAAAGAATAGTGGAGCAAAGAAAATCAACTGAAAACGTAAACTGCCAATCATAATGAATACAACACAGTCTGGGGTTTCATTTTTTCTTCCTAGAATAAAAAGAATTGCAATAACAAATGCAAAAATGCAGTTATTTTTAGAACATCGTGTATGTGATTAAATATCAGGTTTGTGTCTAATTCATGAAATGCAGTGATATGAATTACTCTGAAAACCAGATAAGAAACCTTACCTAAGTACAATGCAGTAACACTAGTCTGAATGGATTTAAGTCGCTTGACGGGCAGCAGCAGTTAGCAAATTCTTAGAGAGCCTCACAATGCACAAAGGCAGCCAAGCACCCTTCCTGGCTGGAGACCTCTGCGAGCTCCCAGATCGCTTCCAGCCCCGAATCGCGACATTACGTCGCTCAGGACCATATCTGGCTCGGGGCACGCTGCAACGGGGCTCGGGGCGCTGAGAGGAGGGGGCTTCCGCGTCCCACTCCCAGTCAC
>NW_009926483.1:0-710 GCF_000696875.1 Nestor notabilis
GGGAAGGGGCGGTGCCGTGAGCTCACATCCTGCGGGGCCTGCCACCGCCCCGGCGCTCATAAAGCGGAGGGGTTTGCGTTAGTGCCTGCCCTAGCGACGCTGTTTAGGCTTTGGCTGTGGCCTGGTCTGGGTATCTTCTGGTGCACTGGGGTTTTTTGCTGGTTGTGCTCCCCGCAAGGGAAGCGTCCTTCTTGTGTGCTTTGCAATTGAGAAGAGGGTACGGCGGGAGGAGGGAAAGGGATGGGGTTGGGGGGCGTAATTTTTGCTTATTAGTAACGTCAGGGAAGAGCTGATAGAGGAATACCCTGAGCTTGCTACGGATGCAGTGCAAGCTGTGTGGATCAGAAAGTGCTGGGAGGAGATGAGTGTGTTGGTAGAACAGGTATTAGATGCATCAGTCAGGACTTTCTCTTGGCCAAGCAAACGGGAGAACAGCTGCCGTGCTTCCTTGTCCTAATGCTTAGCATCAGATACCTGTGAAGAGGGGGGTTTTTTAGGTTACTTCACTACTAGGTCTGTAAATCCTGACAGGGTTTCATGTATCTGAAATATGAGGAGAAGGCTTTTCATAGCAAGCTCAGAGTAAAACAAAAAGGGGACCTTTGTTACGGTTTGATCTCTGTGTGCTTGAGAGCAAGGAGAAGCCCAGGGTAGTTTGTGCATCTTTCCCTTTGCTTTTTGCCTTTTGATTTGTAGAACTCGTTAAGAAC
>NW_009926484.1:0-6039 GCF_000696875.1 Nestor notabilis
GCCGCGCCGCCGTGGGGGCAAGGCGAGAAGCACCCGAGGCCGCCCCGAGAGCCCGCCCGCGTCTGTGGGGACTTGTTCCTTGGTGGTGGTCCCTGGGGATGCGTCTTGGCCTGAATAGGGCTGGGCAGAAGTACTTGTGTCAGCTCCCTGACCCATCAGCCTTCCCGCAAGTAGTCCCTGCGGGAAGGTCTGAAGAGGTCGGATCTGGATCTGATGTGGGAGGCTGGTGGCTAGATGCTGAGGGGGGGGGAGTGGAGGAAGAGGGGTAAAGACACTCAGTTTCTGGTGAGGTGAGGCAATGGTGGCAAACTGATAGAGCGCATCCAAGAGCAAGCTCCTTTATGGAGGTGCACACGTAGATGAGTAGACCCAGTCATCAGAAATGACTGTATTGTCTGTAGGTGATGTTTTACCACTTGAACATTGGGTAAATGTCTGGACAGGCTTTGGCATCGGCTTTCTTTTACCATTCTCACTGTGCATGTTTAAACACTTCCCTGAGAAAAGAATGGTGCTTTTAGAGGCTGACAGCTTTCTGAGCCTCAACAATGTTAAACTGGTAAACTAGTGTGATTAGTGAGCACAGGACTAATTAAAAGATCAAAGAAGTGCGTAGGAAGTAAGTTGTTTTCTGGGTCTCTTTTTTTTTTTATTTAGAATATGTTGTGGTTGTAAAAATACTGGAATTTACTTCCTGCATATTACCTGACCCACCATTTCCATGGTAGGAGGTGTAAAGCTAGGGTGAACTGAAGTCTGTTCTTGTTAGTTTCCAAGGGGAGATAAAAAGTATTTTTGAAAATCATAGAATTGTTTAGGCTGGAAAGGACCTTAAAGCTCATCCAGTTGCAAAGCCCTGCCACGGGCAGAGACACCTTCCACCAGACCAGGTTGCTCCAAGCTCTGTCCAACCTGGCCTTGAACACTGCCAGGCATGGAGCAGCCACAGCTTCTCTGGGCAACCTGTGCCAGTGCCTCACCATCCTCACAGCGAAGAACATCTTCCATATATCTAATCTAAATCTACCCTCTTTCAGTAGTGCAATATGCAAAAATAAATACTGGGGAAAATAGTTTTAGTTTAAACCCTTTTAATATAACATGCCTGATTTCTTATCCCTTTCGTCAAAAGTTTAACTGCAGAGCGTTGTGTCTCTTAATTGCTAAAAGTTGCTCAATATCAGGAGTTCTTTTGCTTCACATGCCTTGTGTGAAGAGGTAATATAATTTGTACAATATTTGTACTACTTCTCAATATCCTTCATTGAGGTTTTGTGTTGTTTTTCTTTTAAACTCTCAAATGGGATGCTGAGAATTTCATTCATCACTGTAATCATTCATGGACTGTTGTTTTATTTACAAGCTAAGGCTAGCAGGTGATGACAAATGATGTATTGCTAATGCACTGCATAGTGGGGATGAATAGCTATGCTGTATGCACTGTTCCAAACAACTGTTGGATCCTAGACATTTTTGGGTTTAGGGGAGGTGTGAAAGTTTGTTGGAGATTTAGATCTAATTTTGAGCTAGGGAGGTGAACTATCTGAAATTGTTCAGGGAATGAATGAATGCTTGCTCTGATAAGGTCACCAATGTAGACATAAATTTGGATAAATGGAACTTCATAGCCTGTTCTGTCAAGAGAACTGAAAACTATGTGAAATAACACAGAAACAGAGTTTTAGTTAAATTGCGAGCTCTGGTATGGCATTTCTGAAGAACTGAAAGCAGTTATGAAGAGCTGAGTACTGAATGGTTCTTTCTTAACATTTCTCTGTATTTGCATGCAAATACTCTTCCTGCAGATACTAATGTGAAAAATCCTCTGTTCTTCAACTGGATTGATTTAGAGTGCTATAAGAGTATGAGGGCAAAGTCAGTGTGGTTTATTCACTGCCTGTCTTTTCCCTTTTCTTCCCTCTGTTCCAGCATTCTCACCCATCCAGTCAAAGTATAAAGCAATGTGGCATAGAGAACTTGTCTCACACCTGCAGTTAAACCCAGATGAGACTCTCAAACACATGGGTTTCTAAAAGTTGTGTGTGAATAAACAAATGATTTCTCAAACACCAGGGCTGAATCAGAAGTGATTTATGAGTAGCAAGGAGATCCCTGCTATAGGTAGTTCATTTGCAGTCTGACTAGATTTACCCAGAACTTTGCAAAATGAAGATTTTTATTTGTGCCTTGTCCAAGCTGTCAGCACTGAAAAAGTTCCAGAATCTGTGATGATCATAGTAGATATTTTTCTCCCAACAAGTAATTACAGTTATGACAAAACTTACATTTATCTCAGACGATTTCTAGACAAACACTGTGTATCTCTGAAGGGCCAGCTGAGGCAAAAAAAGAGGGTGGAGAAGGAAATGCTGTGACTTTTGGAGACATTCAGAGAAGGGGTATGAGGAAATGAGCATGTAGTTTTTCTGGAGACATATGTAGGAATCCAGTAAAAAGTGAAGTATAAGAATCAGAAGATGCTCCTTAAGTTGCAGCATTTTTAATTAAATAATTTCTTCTTGTCACCTCTTTTGATAATTGAAGTCAAGAAATAACAGGTGAGAAAAGCTTCTTTGGCGGTCCAGCTGTGTTCCTTCTTAACATGGCTCTTTCTTGTGCCTGTTCTGTCATCCAAAGGCCTCCTTAGTTTTGAGTGTTTCAAAGCTTAAAATGGTGGAGTGCTGTCTGTAAGACAAACTGTTTCAACTGATCAGCAACATGGAATGGCAGGGCAAATATATCTTAGGAAATGTGAAGACAAACTGAGTACTCAGAGACTACAATAATGTGAATTTCTTATGTACTGAAGTAGTAACTTCGGTAAGCCTCACCAATATTTATCCAAGCTTTGGGTTTTTTGTCTCTCTTACAGCAACATGTTACCCAAAATGCAAAAACGGTGGGGAGTGCCTAAGGCCTGGAAAATGCAGATGTCCACCTGGCTATGGTGGTAGATACTGTCATAAAGGTAAGACCCAGTAACTGGTAGCTTGGAAAGACAAGGAGTTTGAAATCAGACAACATTAATTTGGGACTCCTCAGCTGTAGGCCTCCGGGTCCAATTTGTCCTTCTTGAAGATTGGACTGATACTTGCTTTCCTCCAGTCTTCACACACTTCTTGCAGTCACCGTGATCAATCATATAAAATCAATATTAAATATATTAACTTACAGTGTGTGACAAGGAAATACGCAAGCAAGCTCTAAAGAGCTTTGCTAGCTGTGCTGGAGTTGACTTGCATGTCCTTGTATGTTCACTATTTGTGCCAAAAATCTGTTAGCTGAAATCATGCTCAAAACTTGTGGTAGAACAGATTTGGACTTTTTCCTACCAAGTACCAAGCAGACTGTCTGTCGTTCTAATGAAGTATAGTTGTTTCTCTTCAATACAGTGAATGTGGTGTATACATTTATATTCATGCTTTTGAAAGGATGCATTTGATTGTACAGAACAGTGATTATGCCGTATTTCAAAGATGGTGCACATCACGGTTGATACTAAATAACACTTCATTAATGAGGCCTTCAGGGCTTTGATGTGTAGAACAAATCTGGAATGAGGAGACTGACTTAGCTGACCTTTGGCAAGGCACCACTCAACTTGACTATGTTCATAGGTTCATTTGTCAAAGTAATATCTCCTTGTTTTCTTCCTTTTGTTATGTGTAGGTCCTGTCAGGTAAGGAAATATGTGAATCCTTGATCACAGGTTACTGGCTTACCAGCTGTGATTTGGCAAGATTAATAAGAACATGCATGCTAGTAGATACTGTGGCATAGGTGGTGAACAGTTGATTCACAGCTGGGGGGGGAAGAACTGTGCCATAACAATAAGCATGTTTGTTGGTACTCTCAGGCTAAATGCTCAACAAGCTTTTAAATGAATCCTTAATTTTAACTGCATTTTGAATTCGCATTTGCAGATGTGGCTCTGTCATCCTCACTCACTCCCTACAGAACTGTGCTTTGCTCTTAATAGTTGAAATTTCAGTCTTTGCGTATGTAGTAAAATAAGTAGTTGATGTCAGACCAGCTGTTTAAAGGTAATTATTTGAAGTCCTATGCTACTTCTGGAATGCACTGTGTATGCTGTTCTTTTGCAGTAAGCTGTGAAGGAGGCTGTCAGAATGGTGGGGAATGCATCTCTGTCAATGGAGTTGTGAAGTGCCTTTGTGCTTCTGGTTGGACAGGATCAAGATGCCAAGAAGGTGGGTTTCTACATTCATGGAAATATTTATATTGATTGAAAATATAACTGCAGTAACAAAAAGATTTTATAAGTATTAAGAGGCTTGTAACTATGGAAATGTCATTACATTACTACAGAAATGGAGGACATTCCTTATTGATACATACTCAGGTAAAATTGCATCAAATTATTTTACATTAAGAGTACATCTGTTAATATTTAAACCAAAAATTCTTAACACAGTACATAAGTTTGGTTAGGGTTTTTGTTTTGGTTTTTTTTTTTTCTGTTTCTATGGTCCTGAAAATGCCTTTAGAGTTATACCAGTTGAGTATCTCGCCTGGAAGAAAATGTGTTTTGCCATTTTAATTTGTATCATCCTGAATCTTTCATTCTGTCAGGATTCTTTTATATCAGTTTTATAAATCCTGCTGACTTGCCCATTCTTTTCTTGTAGCAATTTGTCCTCAAGGTTGTCGGAATAATGGAGCTTGTGTGGCTCCTGGGATTTGTAGCTGTCCAGCTGGATGGGTTGGTGGAGCGTGTCACTTAGGTAAATGACTTCTGACATTTTTCGTTTATCTTTTTCTGTACTTGTTTGATTTACCAGTATAGTGTTCAAATCTTCAGTGCTTAACAAAGCTGCTAGGAAAGTATCTTCAGAATAGTAAATGAGAGCTGCTTCTGCACACTAGGGAGCTTACAAGTATGCATAAGGAGCAGATGGCTTTACAGTTTGGTCAGAAAGACAGAACTTCACCATTTTAAATACAGATTTTAGTTGTCAACAAATTCATTACTTGGTATGTCTTGTCATTATTTCTGAAATATTTTCTATAAAACAAGATTCCAGTATAAAGAACTGAAAATGGCCATTAGAGAAACACTGCCAAGACTGATGTGGGTTAGAAACTTCATTAAATTTAATGGACGTGGAAGATAGATTGAAACTTGCTTCTCACTTTGAGGATAAGTCAGCAGAACCCACTGCAGGTGCTCTTAAAAGAGTAAGAGGAAGCTGGCTATAACCAGGATTGGTACTGACTGACATTCTTGCTGAACAACCACTTGCATTTTCCCAGATTCTGATTCACAAAAGAAGATGGTGATTATAAAACTTCAATCTACCCTTTCCAGGCAGGGCTTTCTGTGTTTATAACAGCACTGCCCTGATGCTAAAGGCACTGATCTTGAGACTGTAAAAATGAAAGGTTTTTTGTTTGCTTTCTGGGAGACTTGGGAGAAAGCTCCTTGAAATACTGCTTTTAAACTAGATATTGTGGGTGCGGAGTCTCCACATTAAGTCCTCTGCATTTGAATTTTTTGTGTACCTGTGGGAATTCAAAGCAGCTATTCTTAGTTCTTCTGCAATATATAATCAAGTAAGCATTAACAAATAATATTTTAATGTTCCCATTTGACCAGCAAAATGCCTATCCTTCATATTCATCAGTGTATTGAGGTAGAGAGTGATATTAGAAGGTAAGTATGGGTGATGCAAAGAACTTTAAAAATGCTTAGCTCTATTCCCTGCACCAGCAATAATGGTAGAAGTATTCAGATTCTTAATGTCAAAATTATCACTGTTCCCAAGCTAACTAGGTCTGCATCCAGTTTGACTTCTGTTGGTGCAGATGCTCATAAGCAAATTGCAGCCCCTGGCATGTTAACTGGTGTTCGGGGATAACTGTTAACTGAACGAGCTAGGGGACAACTAAATGTGTGCCTGCTCAGTCCTCCCCTTGAGGGGAGCCATTCTTGAGGGGGAACAGAAGGACAGTGTGTGAACAAGAGCTAGGATGTGTCAACTGTTTCATCATGGATGTGGGTCCGAGAATCATCTTGAATAA
>NW_009926484.1:6070-36521 GCF_000696875.1 Nestor notabilis
ATTGTTGCCTCACTTTCATGGAGGTATCATCTCAGAAATAGCCTGTGCTGTAAAGAACAACAGAAATGATAGTATTTTAAAAGGGGAATGGAACATGAATAAGACTAGACGTACTGTGGCTGTATTCCAGTGGGGGCCACGATGCCATAACTTGAGAGGCATTGCTTTTCAGTTCTTCCATTATGCTTTTATTTATACTGTCCCAGTGCGGTCACTAGGGAACAATTCTGATAGCACAGTGAGACAAAGAAGAAAAATGATCCTGTGTTGTGCTGAGACACACTGTGTATCTGATGTCTCATTGCAGCTGTATGTAAACTACCTTGTCAACACGGAGGAAAATGCATAGCTCCAAATGTGTGCAGATGCCGACTGCCGTACTCTGGTCTACAGTGTACAAAGAAAAGGAAGGAGTGAAGCAACTTCCGCAAAGATAAGCTGAGTTTTCTTCATTTAACTCTTCACACCAAGATGGAAGTCTGCTGTGCTGGGGGACCTTAGAACAAACATGGTAATTAATTGTTTTCAGATAGCTCTTTGTCTTCAATATATTAAGTAAATGCTTTTCGGTATGAAAGAAAAGTATTGATGATTGTAACAAAGCTGTTGTAAGTACCCAAGTATGTGTAGTGTATGGCACATGTTTCCTTCTGTTCTCATTTTTCCTTCGTAAGCAGAAGTATTATGTTTTGGTTGATACAACTGACCTTGAAATAAAATTTACTCTTGAAATAAAGTACTTCAGAATAGACCTATGTTCTTTTCTATTTAATTTTTTTTGGCCATTTGACCAGAATTACTGTGTTATATTAGTGATGTGTTTCTAAAAAACCCATGAAACAAAACTGCCTTGATTCAGATCATCAGAAGTGGATGTTAGTTCAAGTGTAATTTACGTTGCAAGAGGAAACTTGCAGAGTTTGCATCTTCCTGAAAAATCAGCAAACTGCAAAACATCTTATTAAAACTCTGGTTATCGCTTTCTGTATGCTTCCTGCCCCTCCCCTCAGTCTGATTTGGATCTTGATCAGTTAAGCAGTATTGGAAAAATAAAACACAGTACTTGTGCAGACACTTCTACTGTTACTTTTTAAAAGCTTAATCCATAATGATGAGTCTTTATCCATAAGAGAGTCTTTATCTTGACTGCTTCTACAATCATATTATCTGATCTTCCCTCAACTTCCAGTTATTTCCTTTCCTTATCCAAGTGAGATAGGGAAGTGTGTTTATCTTCCTTCTGGAGATGTAGACATTGATGATTAATTCCTATTCAAGATTGTGTTGTGACAGGAGCAATACAATGGGAGGCTACAGACTGGCCCTGAGGAAAAGCCATGTCTGTCACAGATCACCTGTGTGGAGGATGCCGAGGCTTGTTTTCTGGACATGTTCCAATTTGGCCTCATTTAGGTTTTGCAGCCTTTGGAACGGGCTGCAGATCAGAATCCTACATTCATTGCTTCATGTCTCCTTTGTGCTCTTTCTTGGATGCTACTGTTGAGGAAGGTTTTGCCAAAATGTGCGAGTTAAATCAGTCAACTTTCTGAATGCTGCTCAAATCAGTTTTGAGGGATCGATTGATTTTCATTGTCTTCTCGGAGAAACTAATTTTTGGTGGGAGAATGCATTACTTTAATCCATTTGCCTATGAATTATTTTAATCCTTTTGCCTATGTATTATTTTAGTCCATTTGATGGAATAACATTGTATCTGTGTACGAGCTCCCTTACCAGAAGGTGTAGCTTTCACAAGCAGAATGATTTGTATGGAGATGTTTCTCTGAGGATTACAAGCCATATGGCATTGACAAGCAAAGGAAATGGGGTCTTCTCAGTTACCAATCTTCTCTACAAGAGACAACCCAAGCATATGGAGGGCAAATGAAAGACAATGGTATAGTTCCTAATACTCCCATTTTCTGTTAGAAGAAGTTGCTGTGTGGTGTGGCTGAGAAGCCTTCCTCTGCCCTTGCTTTGAAGACTGTTGCATTTGGTTCAGGTGAAACCCGCCACAGACATGTGTTGTGCAGGTTTTGTGGCCAGGGGCAGGGGACAGAGTAAGAGGATTGTGGGGTTTGTGCTGCCGTTGTTGTGATACGCTGGATATTTCAGACATGCTGGTGGAAAAATATGGTTTTCATGCATGGAACAAGATTTCATCAATGCTTCTGGAGTAGGCTTTATGATGATGAAATTCTGTGTCTGTATCACAGTTCACTACAATAATCATGCTGTAATTTAGAAATTCAGGAGTTAAACCGCATACCTTAGATGACATACTGGTTGCAGGGAAGTGACTAGAAAAAGATTAATTGCCTCAGACCCGAGATTTCAGAGTAAATGAGCAGAAGTATGTAAATGCTAAGCGGCATATCATCTCAGTATTGTTCTTGAAGAGACTGTCTTCTACTAATAAAGCCAAAAGTGACAATAATGATGATTAGAAGCCAGAGGCATCAGCATCGTTAGGAGCCTGAAAACAGGAGCAGTCAGTAAGGGAGGCCTGTAATTGATGCTTCTGAGCAGGCCAGAACAAATGCTGATTTAAATAGTTCCTTGTTGGAAATGACTGAGGTAAGTAAGCAGTATTTTGATGGCATGCACACTGTGATGGCATAGATTAGAAATACTGCTTGAGTGTAGCACCATCTACTGGCCACAGGGGGGGTCGCAGGGGTTTTTTGGTATTGTTTTCAAAAAATATAATTTAAACTCCCACAATAATAGAACCGCAGAATTATGTTTTAAGTGAGTTTAAAAGTGAATTTTATAGCAGTTATTTTAAGGTAGAACAGTCTCAGAATGCATTATGTGTTCAGGTCCCCAAATTATTGTTTCCACAAATTCTACTTATATTTACTGTAAGACTGTTGCTATTCCTTTTTTGTTCGTTTCCCGCTCATGTAATAGTTACAGCATGTAATTTTTGGAACTAGATGTGTCTTTCTGTGACTAGCTAGTTATGCATGCAGCTCAAAGGTCATGGAAAACAATACAGAACAGATTACCTCCCGTATTTATTACAGTGAACTGTAACACCTTAGACAAATGCTCTGATTTTCACTAAAAACAACTGGGAAAATTGTTGGGGTAGTGCATGGGCCGAGTTGTTGATGTTCTGTCTTCTTAGAGTGTGCATGGAACACTGAGAGGTTTCTTCTTTTTAATTTATTTATATGCACATTTTACCAATTATATTTTCTCTTCTACCATAAGTGGCTGTCCTGAGAATGGAGTTACTTGGTTTAGCTGTAAAATATCTTTCATTGGCTAAACTGAGCTGTGTGAGTAAAATGGCCTGACATTACCACACGAGACCTTTATACAGGAGAAACAGCGTAAGTATCTTCACTCATTAGTAATACTTTCTAGCCTCCATGTTTGGATTTGTGTATGTACCCAGGTGTTATGTTTTATTGAGCATTTAAACTTCAGATTGTCCCATATGGTCAAGTAATCAGAGGCACATAGCAAACTTTTCAAGTAGCTTAAGCTGTTACACTGATTTACTTTAGGGTTTGTGCTGATTCTTCATGGGTTTGCTTTTAGTAGATGGGAATGTTAACTCGATTTCTATTCTCGGCTCTGAGAATGTGTAATTAATTGAGTAAAGAAAAAAGAGCCTTTCCCATGGGGCCCACTTTTTTATTGTTATAAATATACGAAACTGAGGCCTTGCTAAGACCTTCTGTGGTTACGAGTCCTTCCTTCTGAAAACATGGATTACGCTGCACTTCTTAAAGATCTTAAAGGTCTTTTTAAGGGCAAAAGTCAATCTGTACTTGGGAGAATTTCTGCTGAGCGACTTCGGCACAACCAGGTAACAGATGGGTGATGTACCTACTTACCTTCCAGCACTCTTTAGTATTTAGAGAAGTCATGCAAGAAAATTCAGTGAAGATACCTGTATCCTGTAAAAGGTGCACAGAATCACTGTAAGGTCTTCAGTTTGGCACAAGTTACCCTTCATTCTATCAGAGTGGAACTGTGGCAGCTCCTGCAGTATGCAGCCCTTCTCCCTCCCCCTTCCCAATCCTCCACCTCTTTCAGGGTTTATTTCAGATTGCATTATGCAATTTTAGAACAACTTTGTTAGCCTGTGGACACAAGCCCTCCATATGATTCTGCCTCTTCTTAAACTGAGCAATTCTATTGCATTGTTGCAGCGTGTTTTCTAATTACAATCAATTCTGTTTCCTGTGTCGACGGACAATCTAGTAACAAAATAGTTTCAACTAACCACATAATTACTGGGCAGTTCTGAAGTGGCTGTTTGTCTTCAGGCACGTACTAGTAATTTTTCTGCATCGTGTTGGCTGGAAAATAGCACAGCTTAGTACTGACAATTTTTAACTACTGCAGCAAAACTCTGGATGTGCTTTTGTTCACACAGCTTGCATTTGGCAAAATAAAAAAGAAATAATTTCTCCCTTTAGAACCATTGAAAATAAATGAGAAATACTAAAAATTATGGTTTAAAACCCCCTTTATTCAGCATGAAATCCTAGAAAGGCACATACACATTGATTCAGCTTTGTGACTGGAGGGCTGCACAAGCTCATTAACTGAAGTACTATTAACAGTGTTGCTGGCAGATGTTCTCTCTCTCTTTAGCATGACACCTCTCTAACTGGCACGTGGAATGGGGGTTATTACAGTATGAGATTATGCGATAGTGGTGTGTTTGCATTTTAAAAACATTTTCAGAACCTTGTGTATTCAAAGCATCATCCTAAGGCATCATTTCCAATAGGTAGTCAGGTTTTGTTCACAGAGATCTTTTTTTGTGAGTTGCGTGAAAGGAAATGGTTCAGGTGGAGTAGGTTTTAAATAACAGAACAGTTCCCAGAAGATCAGGCTATCAGCCACTCGGATGCTAGATTGAAAGAAACTATGGAAACACTGAAACTTAAAATGCAAGTGGGAAATCGAAAACATTTTTAAATATACCAGTCAGGCACTTGGAAATCCATCAGGTACCATTCTGGAATAATGCTGAGCTCTCAAAATGCCAGCTTACTTTGCAGAATGACTTAAGAGGACTATCAAAAGGTGAGCAGAAATCTAGGCACAGAGCTGGTAACAGCTATGATTTGGCAGTCAGCATCCCACAGTGGCAATAAAGGGCAAAATGAGCTCTGTATTCTTCCCATTCAGAATTAGTGTATGTAAATTGAATACTGCTCAGGAGAACAGGAACTCATGATGTTTATGTTTGGTTTAAAGAAAACAAAGTAAAACAGTAGACTTCAATGGCTTAGCTAAAGGCACATTTGCATCTGTGACCAGAGCTGGTTGTGGCAGGAACTGGAATGTCTTATGCAGCTGTAGGGGAAGATGATGGTGGTCTTCTAGAGGAGACTTTGGAAAAAAAAGAATTTTATTTGTTCAGAACCTATCTGGCAGCTGGTAGGTTCTCACAGTTCATTGGAGCAATAGGTAATGGAAAAAAACTCCTCTGTGATGATTTACAAATACTTTCTGAGTGGATGCATATAAATGGCATGATGTCCAGAAACCTCCTCCCCTTAGTTCAGATTTTAAGATTTGGCATGGCTGAAAGCATTGTCCAAGTTCTTTAAGAGATTCGGGGACAAAATTACTTGAAGCCATCTCAAAACAGGGGGATAAAAGTTTTAGACATAGAAACCATTAAGTAGCTAGTACTCAACTTCATGAGTGTAAGTAAGTTACAAAGTAAGACAGAAGAGTTGGTATGTGGCTGCTGGCTACAAAGGCTTGCTAAAATAAACCAACCAGAATTATTCTGCATCTGGTTGTTAAGACATGTGGCCTTCCCTTTGTTGTTAGTAGCCTGTTAGTTCCCCTTTCTTCCTCACCACCAGCTAGTCATTACAGCAGACTGATGCAAATGCAAGACAAAGAAAATAATTCTGCTTTTTCTTCTGTACGCAGCCAAATAAATGTGTGTAACCAGTGTTTAAAACCAGAAGATACCATTCACAAGTGGTGAAGTGCTGCCTTCTCTCCTAGAGACACCTGGCAACTGTTACAATCTTGTTGCCGCAATGGAAATATCATAGTCCTGCTGATTACATCAACAAACTGCAGAATTTTGGGGTTTGCATCATCCATCACATTTTTGAGCCCAGAAAAGAATCAGAGGCTTTGGGGTTTCTGCATGAGGTAGCAAAAAATTACAGAAATGTACATATGTTTTAATGACTACATGCTTGTTGTTTTGAAGCTCACCAAAGTTCTGACTGGTGAGACTGGCACATGAATCATTTAAAATAATGCTTCTGGATATTCATTTAAATGAACTCTGCAACTGCCTTCAACCCTTTTGCTATTTTCAAGTCTCATACATGCAGCATTGCAACTGATGATACACTTCTTTTCTTTAACCATGATGTCTTTGTACCTTGGAGAGAAAAATAAATAAATATTAAAAGAAACTTTAATATTGCAGCACAGTTTTATGATAAAGGTTAAGAAACAATTTCAATGAATCTCTGCTTTCCTAATAGGCAGAAATACCAGATTGGGTTAAACTTGTGCATGGAGCTTGTTTATTTCTTCAAGAAATTGTGCCATTTTGGTCAGTGTATGACACAGTGCTGTGTGATCAGCAATGTATTTTCTAGATTAAAAAACATACTAGTGCTTTACAGGACAATTAAAACTATTTCTTCTTTAGGTCACATTTTGGCAATCCATATTGCAAACACAGTCTTCTCGTTACAGGATGTGTAGTTTTATATTTTCATGATGTGTATGAACAAATGGTATTGGCGTCGTATATTCAAATTGGTAATGCAGAAAAACAATCTGAACTCCCTGTAGTTTTACCTAGGAGGAACTGAGGCTGGATGAAAGTTAAACCGTTGCTGTCTTCCCTGTTTTTTACCCCTTTCTCACAAAAAATTTAGCAGCCACAGTACAGGTTTTACATTAAAAGACATAATGTGGCAAAGTGCTAAAGAGAAGGGAAGATGGGAAGGATAGAATATGCTAGAGACCAAAGAACTAAGTTATTTTTAAAAGAAAACACGGTACAGGTATGAACAGTGGCATATAATTAAGGATGAATATAAAGGAACAGTGCCAGCATGCAGTGCTTGAATCAGCCAGACTATGTCCTAGCTCCACCAAATGAATCCTGCTGGCACCAGAAAGGGTCTAAAGATGTTGAAATTAAGAGAAGAGAAACACCACAGATGATGCAAGAAGAGCAGAATGCTTTTGACTTCAGACATCCCGAAAATTTAGTTGTAATGAAATGTTTCATTAAATTACTTTTGTGAGTGGCTGTCAGCACTCAAGCAAAGGAATACAACAGATTCCATGACAAAGCCCAGAAATGGTCATCATTCACTCTAATGAAAAAAAAGTAATGATATTCTCAAGGTTACACTTGGGCATAAAGAAGGTTTGTGTAAAGCAGGGATGAACTGACTGACACTGTAGTCAGCTGGCTGAAAAAGATCAGGGCTTGACTTAATGCAATCAGTGGTGGGAGAGCCTTCCCTAAAATGGGGTCAGGTGCTGGAAAAGAGAGTAATGGTTGTACAAGGACAACAATTATCAATTCCCTCTGGAGCCACTTAGGGAATGACAAGAGATAATTAGCTTAATTTGAAACAAAGGCAATTTACATTAGGTGTTGAGAACAGTTCTATCAGTATTATTGCTGATAAGTTACTGGAATAGCTCTTAGGAATTTTATGAATTTCCTCTCACTGGAGACTGAAAAGAAGAAATCGGACAAGCACATTTGGTGTATTTTGTACTGCTTCACGGGACAAGAGAGGACTAGATAATGACTCCCAAACTGCTGTATTTGTGATGGTGTCTTGACTCTACACGTACCTGAATTTTCTTCCCACAGAGGACTCCAGTATAACCAGGACGACAGGAGCATACGTTAGGCAATACACACTTGCCTCCAAACAGACACTTCTGGTTGCACACAGCTAAAATGGGAGAGGTACATGTTTGGCTTTACTCATGAAAACAAACTTGGTGAAGGAAAAGTGGCTACTATCTCTATACGCTTATTCTGCTGGCTTATAGGAACTGAGAATGTGGGAGGTATTTTCATAGGGAAACACGCCTCAGAGTAAGAAGAACTCACAGTCATGTGGAGCCAACAGTGTTCTTATACCTATCCTATCCCCATTATGCTTTGATGCAGATTTAATATGGGAACATGCTGAGGGCTTGCGTGAGACTGAGCAAATGAGGTGAGTAAGGTGGGGTTTAATGCACCTTACTACTTCAAGCTGTTGCAATGGCCTCTCAGAGCTGTTGTAGCAGAACACTGTGTGAAGAGTAAGCCACCACATATTGCCATGGTCCCAGATTACCATCATAGTCTGGAGTCTTCAGAACTGCTAGAGGAATCTCTACTTTTGATCCTGCCTTTGACACTGATTTGGGTTAAAATACAACAAGGATATAGGACTTCTAGGTACTATGTATGGCTGAAGCATTCTTATCTGTGTTGAAGCGAGAGGTTTCAGGTCACATCATTCTTACGTGTTTGACACTGGATTCCTTCCCACTGTGGGGGACAATGACACGTACTCGGCCCAATACACTCTCCACCGTTCTCACATTCCTGAAGACAGATGGCTGTACAAACATCATCACAAAGTTTGGTTATATCACAAGTGATTACTTTTACTAACTATTTGCATTTCCAGATGCCCACAAGAGGTTAAGAGAATCACATTATCTTCACTGAAAATCCATCTAAGTTCAGTAGGGTATTAAAGAAGAGAAGCAACTAGGAGCAAAAAGCCCTACGGCCAGAGCACACATTGAGATGTTCTGATGCGTCACAGATTGCTACAAAAGCCTAAAATACTGAACTAAGTCTGCACCACTAAATAGCTTTTTTTTTTCCCAAATGTCCTTTTCTAAACCCCACACCTTACTGAGAGATCTTTTCTCAGTCGTGCAGCTCAACACATGGTGAATCAACTCACGAACATTTGACCCAAAGTTATTTTCTAAGACTCATTTTTCTGCACATTCGCCCCTGCTTATAAAGCCATTATCTAAACCACTATTATTTCTCATTGATTAATTGACTATTTGATACTCTCAAATAGTCTCTTACATAGTATCCAAGAATATCTCACCCCCATCAATATGGGTAATTTTTTTTTTGGTGAAACTTTCCATTAATTACAGAAAGTAATAAAGGGAATATTGTTTTCCCTCCATGCCATTAAAGCTCATTGGCTATATCAGTATCTGAGCCTCAGGTGGGTACTGTGACAGACACTAACACTTTAGCTACTGGATTTTTACCACCCATGCTCAAGCTGATTTTCAGGCAGACTGTGCTTTTATCCACACTGCCACATTTTATTTATGCACTGTCAATATCTTCATTAATATACAATGTTACCCACAGCTGTGCTACCATCATAGTCCTATTTCTAAAGAGGATCTAAAGATGCTCACTGCGTCTTCTATTCTAGTCATTACCCCCTATTTTCACAGTTTTCCAATGTTTCACTGCAGTTCTTTTTCTGTTATATCTGCCTTTATTTCCTACAGCACAAATTGAAATTCTTTCACTTCATTGACTCAGTTCTTTGCAGAAATACAGATGTTTCTCATTTAGACAAGAATTAAAAAGAAACGAGTATTACTTGATTCACAAGAATTTAAAAGATACTTTGGTCTCATGATGCAGCCTAAGAATTGCATGGTATTAGCGCTCCACCCTAAATTTTGCTGCCAAGTTTGTCCTATAGTCATATATTACTTTTAAGGTACAGTTCTAGTTCTCTTGTTAACTACAAGCCACTTACGAGTGTTACATCTTTCTCCTCTCCATCCTGAAGGACAAGAGCAAATGTTTGGTCCTACGCACCTTCCTCCATTCATGCACCTTGGCTCACAGACACCTTAAAATCAAAACCATCTGCTGGTTAATACATTTAACTGATTACAGAATAATCTATTGGTTACTTTTGGATCCTGGAAGGATTTTAACACTGCCTTACTTTTTTCACATCTTCTGCCTGTATACCCCTCAGGACAAGAACAGACGTTATTTCTCATGCAATGACCACCATTCTTACAAGGTGGGCTGCAGACAGCTGAAAGAGACAAACAGGAGGGAAAGGCTGTCGTTTGCATTTTGTCTGACTCAGCAATACACTTCTAGGAAATAACAGTGCAACACTAAAATTCTGACTGCTTATACAGACATTCAGCATTATCAGGCCCATCTCATAAAAATTATATTAATATGAATTGGTGCTTATGTCAACAGTAAACACAAAATCAGATAATAACGGGTCAAGTTTGGCAATTGTATATGTATACAAGTAACCAGAGAAAATAAAACACAGTGGACCTGGTTGAACATTGTTCAAAGGTTGAGTGGAAGACAAGCAAATTCTGAGCCTCCCTTCTCTTTGGACATTCACTGAACCAGCTAGAAAATACAGAAGAATAATCTAATCTCTGCTTTGAACCACTTCTAAGGTATGTTACTTGATTGCGAATTTTGTGTTAAGACAACTATGTTTTCTCACAGATTTCCTCATAATGGCAGCTAAGAGGGGAGGGAGAATTAAAAAAAGATTACCATTCTGACACTGGGCACCAAAGAATCCATGTGGACAGAGGCAAACATCTGGCTTAGTACAGGAACCACCATTGAGACATACGGGGTCACACACAGCTGCAGAAACAGGGTCAGGAACAGTGGGAAGCATGACATCCAAATAAAGTCTATAAAACACATGCTTCTGTTGCAAGGACAGGAATTAATCACCTAAGATAAGTGCAAGTAACACCATTCACATAAAATCTTTACCCAGAATTTTAGGATCAGTGTTAGACTTTCTAGAGGTGCTGCCGGCTGCAAACTAACACACAGAGACATCGCTGCTGTCTGAGCCACGCGGTTCCAAATTTCAGACTATGGGAGGTCCTACAGATGCTTTCTGAGGAATATAGAAGCTGTAGGAGTGTTACCTGTACTGCATGTAGGCCCGTACCACCCAGGTTTACACTGGCAGATGTCTGGAGTAAGACATTCACCACCATTTTCACAGTGCCTGTTGCAAACCACTTCCATCCAAGAAGATAGACAAGAACAAAGGCGGTGGGTGGGGAAAAGAATGAAAGAGATGATAGGTTACAAACTACACTTGATCACTTGATTAATTTTTCAGTTCCTTCCCAGATATTAACACTGGAAATAACATACAATTCCACTAACTGAAGACGGATTCCTGAATAGATTAATCCAGTCTCAAAGCCATAAGAAGCTAGCACCAGAATATAAAGGTAAATAAATGTCCTTCCATGAAATTATCCATGGTCTGATATATATTCAGTGTTAAAAATCTAGAAAATTAGAAATAAATTCTTAAAAAAGAAAATAAAAATAAGAATTCAAAACTAAGAGACATGGCTGATTTGACAGACTCCAAGAAAATTCATGCACAAGTCCTCCATCATTTCAGCAAGTGCAGCTGCATGCTTAGAGTGACATGACACTAACAACCAAAGACATTAAAATATCATGGCTGTGGAAAACCATGAATCACTTCTTCAGGACAACATCTCATTTATCTCATTTTCTGTAGTACAGCTTAGCAAAGAGAAGCTGCTTTTTTTTTTTTTTTTTTTGGATCACATTTAAAACTAGAATGAATTGAAACTGAGAATGAAGAATCCTAGGATCTGATAAGTAGCTGAACAAGGGACTTTCTCAATTTGGGGTTAAAAACGCAGTGGCACATTCAGGTGAATGATATATAAACAGCATGTCTAAGTTTGGACTCTCTGAATAATAAAAATTACCAGTATGAAATCTATGCAAAATTTGGAGCTGCCAAATTGCAGCATGTAGAATTCAATATGCAAAAGACAATTTCTATGAGACTAACTACAATTTTTCAGCAAATTTTACAGTCTTCTTGACAGGTAAAATACCCAAAAGACTCCATAATGTCATTCTGAATTCAGTTTTCCTGTATCCCAGCTTTTTTGAACCACAATTCCCTTATACCAACTTCTGAATGTTCTCCACCATCTAACCAATTTAAGATCATAAAAGTTAAAAAGCTGTAAGGACATATTAAACATCTATGTTTGTTCTGAAGATAGTGTATGTGCAACACAGTCAATGGTTCCACATTCATGAATCATAAATAATGAACTATTTGCATTTGTATAGTACATAATGTTTTCGAAGTTATATGCAAACACTATCTAACTAATGTTGGAAAGACCCAAGTACGGGAGCCTTCCAAGTGCCATGGGTATTATGTCGATTGCCAGCATTAGACAGAGCGCATAAAGAATTTAAACCATAATTTGTTTTCTTGCTCCTGAAGAACGTAAGTGCTCTTTGTTCTTCCCTTATGCTTTTTTACTTACTTGTATCACATCTTGGTCCCACAAAACCATATGGACAAGTGCAGAGATTTCTGGCCAAGCACGTGCCTCCATTTTGACAGGGTGGTTGACAATGTGCTGCAGATAGAGAATTATGTTGTTCAATCTAAAAAGATGCATGGATTGGTTATGCTCTAGAAAAAGGGAAATGTTAGTAACTGACAGTGAGCAAAGAACTAGAAATAAAATAAGAAGACATATACAATGCCTTTTGACAGGCATAAGTAACAAGAACTATTTAATGCCAACAGCGTACACAGAGTCCCAACAGTGGTGGACACCTTGAAGAAATCTGAGACAAGTTCCAGATGGGACGTCCCACTTCTTGAGAGTGTTTAGCTTAGAGGCATCCATATTCACTGGTGAATTCTTCTACTTATTGGTAAAGCTAAATTCAGGAATGTCCAATCACATGCAACATTTATACAGTGTATATAAAAAAAGTATGGTATATAGCCATACTCATAGAGTTACTCAAACAACTCTGTTAAAGCAGAATTAACACATCTTTTTGCTGTCATGGAAGTTATTCACAGCACCCTTTAGTTATTTATGGATTCAAAAATTAAAAATATTCCATTTACCTTCCTCACAAGCAGAGCCACTATATCCTGGTAGACATTCACAGACATTGGGCTTAATGCACTTCCCGTGGTTTTTGCAATCAGGTCTGCACAGAGCTGTGCAAGAAAATTAACTGTAAATCTTCAAATAATTAATATGTGGATATGAGTTACCACAGGCCAAATCAAAGTGCCATACTCACCAGCCTGACAGTTATAACCAGTATAACCAGGCTTGCACTTGCAAATATTAGGTGCCACACACTCCATGTTTTTGCCACAGATTTGTCTACATCTTGCTGAAAGGAAATGAAGAAAAAGAAAGGAATAAGGAAAATGAAAGTGGCATTTCAGCACAACTGTCTTGTTGTGAACAGATAATAAACAGATCCATTAGGTCTCCTACTGTAAGAGGGGAGCCTGAGACACATCAGAAAAGTATTTTTAAGTGCATCCATACAACTAAAAGCCTGTAGGCTATGCCAATATTAATAATGAAAATAATAATGAAAATGAGAAAATTGGATACTTTATGCATTTCACTGATGACGAAGTTATAAAGATGTCAAAAGATTCTTTTCTGCAAAGCTTTTAGTGCAGTTATCTGTAATACCTCTGCAAGTGAAGCCATCTCCATAATAACCATAAGGACAATGACCGCACTTGACACCTCCATCCTGATGTGGCTCACACCGTACGCCAGGAAAACAGGGTAAATCAGAACAAGCTACTGCTTTAGGAATCACTATTTCACTCAGTTCTTCAGGAAGCATTTTTGGAGGTGCAGTGACTTCAACAAGACCAAAAGGTAAAGGACTAGCTTTATGCTTGACTAATAGTTGCGGAACTCTGTGAGCATTTTCACTTTTGAGTACTTTGCTCGGCAAAGAAAGCTCTTTGCTTGTATCTGCTGTCCTGCTAGAAGAAGTCTTCCTGCTGGTCTCAAAATAGCTGTAGGCCTCAGCTTGTGCCCTTATTTTCTCCTCAGGTGATGCAACATGGCTCTGTGAAGATGCAGGCATCACAGCATGTACTGAAGAACTTTCTTCCATGTTAGCAAGGTAACCACTGATGGTGCTGAGAGCACGAACAATGTTTCCAGTAACAGCAGGTTGTACAGAAGCACTTCTCTGAGCATGAAGTGACTTCCAAGCAGTGATGGGTTTTACTGTGGAAGATGATGGAGTGCTGCTACTGACCACTTCCGTAGAAATAAATCTCTCAGGTACATCTGTAGTACTGGAAATATAGGTCAAGATGCTTAAATCCTTCTCAAATGATGACTGTTGAAAACCTACAACATGTTAGAAAGAAGGGGGGGAAGTACAGGAATATTAAGAGACTTTTCTTTCCCTTCCGAGGGGAATGTCTTCTGAACACAAAAACATACAGCCCATTCTGTTTCACAAGGTCTCTCCATGTGCTACATTAGAAAGTATGTATGCAGTAGAACTAACTGGCAGAACTGGAGAAGATCAAGGTATTCTGCCTACATCCTTTCCCACTCTTTTCTTTGTCTGGAAGATAAGGAGAAAGCACCATATATATATATATATATATGAGGCAGACAGCAGAGATTTTTCCATACTGGGTCAATAAACAGCTTTACTGTCAGGGCAAATTACCAGCTCTATATACTCCTTCCAACTAGATAACTGAAACAGAGTTTAAAGAAAAGATGCTGCTTACGGTTCACCAGTGTGTCTGCGTGCTAATAATAAGCCCACAGTCTGGAAGCAGATATTCAATTATGTACCTGCTTATACGTACTGATGCACCATGGACAGTATTTTATGTGAATAATCCACCACCTCGTAACAAAAGTATTACCATATTTTCCTCTCCAAACTTCTTCTCAATTTCCTTAAGGTTTCTATGTGAGTTTTATTAGTGGTATGTTTTATAAATAACAGAATCTGAGTCACCCTCCTTGTGGAAAACAGTGCCAAGTGAAGGAAATATTCTTCATATTCTGCCCAGGAAAAGAGTGTGGTCTGGTGCGTTGTGGCACTGTAATCCTGGCATGCCAGAATGCTGTATGTGGGGCTTTTAGCATTATGGAACAGAGGAGGAATGAAACTGGAGGAGATTATTCAACCTAACTTAAGCTCAGTCTAGCTAACCCCATTTACTACTAGAGAATGGTCTACAAAAGGTTAAACTTTACTAAATCATATCACCGAGTGCTGTCTCCCACTGTGGAAAAGCAAATGATTTTGCAGCTGATGAAGAATATCCAGCACTGGCAGCAGAGTAAAAGAGTTTTCCTCCTTCCCCACTAACAACTCAGAGATAAAGGCACAAGACACATGAGAATTTCCTGCAAAGAAAGCCTCAGCAGGCACAGAGCTGGAAATGCCAGCAGCAGCGTCTACTGAGTTCTGAAATTAACACATTCACTTGCTATATCCTTCACCTTTCCTTTGAGTTAAAGTAGGAAAATGTCATTCGACATAATGCCACAAACTTTTGCTTATCTCATACAACAGATGTCCCTATCCCCATGTTGCCTATTTTATGTCAGTGGTTAGTCACAAAAACAAAAGGCAACGGTAAGAGTGTCATATATCACATTGTCAATAAAATTACTAGACTGACCTAAGGGATTTGTTGATATTGACATTTCAGACTCATTTTTCAGATCAGAATACACCACCAGCACTGAATTAAATTGTCGAACTGAAAAATTAAAGTGAATAACATAAAACTGACTAGAACCTTTATTTGCCAGCTATATTCTTATCAGTATGTGAATCAGAAATTCCATTTTCTTCATGAAAAAATCACCTTTATTCCCTCCAATTTCTCTTGTGGAATCCTTTCTTTCAACCTTAGTGTTTTCAAAGCTTTCTAAAAACAAAAGATGTGAAGGTACATTAGTAGTTACTTTTGCTTCAGCTGCAAATAAATTACAAACAGAGTTAAAGTTTCAGTAAATAAAAATAATTCAAAATTCAGAAAGTGGATAGAGTAAAAATTGTTTCTTAAAAGCTTTCTTTAGAATATTTTAAAAATGCAAGTTATTCAGTAATTGCATTCTAAATAATGTTTGGACACTGTACTTGGCAAGTGCCCTGATTTGGGTAAATAGTTAAACAGTGTTAAGCTATGCTAAGCAATCAAATAGAAAAATATTTTAGGAGTAATTGCTCATATTATGAAAATAATGCAGAAAAAAATTACATTTCTTTATATTTTTCTTTGAAGTAAAAGAATTGGGTATTTTGTATCTATTTTTTCTAGTCACCTGGAAAATTGTTTTACAACTATGTGACTGAGTACAGTCTGATGTTGTCATCAACTATGATTTTGTCTCAGCCACCAACAGTCAGAGACACAGTCCTGTTTTGCTCACTATTGAAAAGAGTTCGCACAACCAAAGGTATTTTATCTGAAGGACAATAAAATAACAGCATTCTTTTGTAAAACAAATAATTTTACCGTAACATGACTTTCCGTCTCCTTGCAGATTATCTGGGCATGGACCACAATAGTAAGAACCAAAAGTATTGAAGCAAAATACTCCAGGGAAGCAAGGACTGGATACACATTCATCTACATCATCTCGACAATTTCTACCTGCATTGAAATACAGATTTTCTTTGATAATATTATGACACTAGACTTTGACAGCATGTTTATAAAAGATAAAAGATCATGATTCTAATATATGCAGGTACTGAAATATAGAAAGGACATCTATCAATTGCAACACAGTACTTCAGTATATCTAGTAAGCACAGCTGACTAGGTTTGCTATTCACATTTTTCATCTTATATCAGCATCTTGCTTATTATGGAATATGGAGAAGATGGGCTGTAGGAACTACATGTTTGTCTGCAGGCACAGGAGGAATCACACTGTAACAAAACTCGTCATTCCCGTGTTTCACCCTGTTGCTGAGTTCACCCCTGTGGAGGAAAACAATGGAAATTTGCTCTCATAAAATAAACAACCATTGTATTCATGCAAGAAAAATCTTGAAGTAGATCCTATAACTTTATCACAAGACCATAAAATTTCTTCATACTCTAACAATAACCTGTTTACAGTAAAAAATAAAACAAACCCAAACAATGTAGACATACAATTAAAAACCCTTATTTATTACTCAATGTGATAATAAAGTATCAATTTACCTTGAAGTTCAGGTGGACATTCACAGTAATAGCTGTTTATTCCATCCACACATCTGCCAATACCACACTGGTTAACTTTACAGTCATCAGTATTCACTTGACAGAGATCACCTTCAAATCCAGCCACACATACACAAAGATATCTTCCACTTCCAGGTGGGAAATTAATGTTTGTCACACATGAGCCATTATTTAGGCAATCACACGATTTTACACTGACCTACAAGACATGCCCAAAAAGACGATTTTCTTTTTTTAATAAACTAGCAATGAGTTTTGTAATTAGATAGTTTAAACATGTTACTGGTGGGTGTCATTTTACTGTGATATTCATTACCTCTATTTCTACCTTAGTCTTTGCATTGCAGTCATCTGTCAAAGAAAATGTTAATTTATGGAGATTCACTGACACAGCTTTCCACAAAAGGAGACCTGATGGGGAAAGACTGGCACCTTCTGGACCAGAATCCAATGTGAAATGAATAGCAGAGCCCTCTGGATCTGAAGCCAAAAACTGATATACAAAATCTTCTCCATAAAAAGTCTGTAGCATACCCCGAAAATTTTCAAGCACTGGAGGCTGGTTGTCTGTAACAAAGGAGATATTTCCCTCTTTTAAGCAAAAGTGGCAATATACTTATAAATATTAAAAGGAGGGTATCTTTCTATTATGGAAGTCACATGTAATTATTTCTCTTACATTCTAATGTAATTTGAATGGCACAGGAAAAACATTCGGTATTTTCATTAAAACTGTAACAACATAACCAAGAAATTACTTAGACTTTCAACCACAAAACAAATTACTGGTAAGTCTTAGCTGCCTGCGCTGTTGAGCACTAACCTATTTGGCAGGAATAACTAGATTTCTAGAGACACCAGGTGAAAAGAAATAAATACAAGCACAAGATCTGTGAAAGAGAGAAGCAGATGCCCTGTGGAGAGTTTAAGTTTTGAAGCTGGGACATAGGAAGGTCATTAAGACTGCTAAGTTTTGGGTTACAGTGAAGTGACTGCTCCATGCAAGAACCCAACCACAGTAGCAGAAACCATGAAGGGAGAAGAAGCTGTAATCTGTGTCTGAGCAGTTTGATTCTGACACCTTATTCCTAATGTCATCCATGCTGGAGGAAAGGCTGTGCTCCTTGGCTTTATGGAATTGCCTCTTCCATTTCTGACTTGGGCAATATTGAATTCCAGTCCACAGCTGTAAATGGAAATCCCTTGACTCCCTGACTGCTGGATGAGTTTAATTTCATTCATTTAATTCAGGTTTCATTCTTTTGGTATAGGTATAGCTACCTTGGCTTTCAGTACAAGTTTGGACTAGGAAAAGACTCAGCAAGACAGGCACCAGAAGTCCTATTCATACAGGACCCTTCCCAACCCAGGCAGAGTCTTGCCAGCACATTCACCCACAAAAAACATTGATGAAGCGCTTGCATTTGAAATCACAGAATCAATGTGGATTATGTCCAAATATTAAGTGGCTAATAAATATGACATGCCATTTAATTCAGTTTCTGTTCTCCTCTTGTCTGGTACCAGAATAATCTGCTGGAAATATGTTTAATTCCTAAATGTCAGGGACAAACATTTGTGGATGTAACTGTGCCAAACATCAAATCACTTCATCCAATTAGGCTGAGTGTGGTGAATTTTCATTAATTATTTGTAAAGGCTACTGGGGGGAAGGGAAGAGGAAGCCCAATTTCTACATGTATGGTCTGGAAAAAAAAGATCATTATCAAAAATTAGGAGAAACATCAGATGAAAAACCAAGATCAAATTACAAGCTAAAGTTGTGGGTACTAAGTTTTAAATGAAGAACTTAACTAGTTAAAACTTCACTATTTTATATATATATATAAAATCTTGGTATATTTGCAACTTAATGCTATTAAAAAAAGCCAACAACAAAACAAAACAAATCCCCAAAACTATTTAGAACTTACTTTCAACAACTGACCAAGTTAACTTTGATATGTCAGGTCTGCAGAGTAAACAAGGGCTGGTTGGATTTGTGTCGCCTTCACCATAACAGAGTCCATCTATGTTGCATGTTTTCTCCTTTTAAAGAAATGACAATGTGATTCATTAATTTTTGGTTATCAAACAGTAAAACTGGATAAACTTGTAAAGCATCAAATAAAATCTAATCTATCTGCACTTCCACTAAACAAGTTGTTTTTAAAGTTAAACAACTGACAGCATGTTTGGTTTTATTTGGTAATTATATGAAGTACTTTTGGTTCATCCCAGCTTCTCTTTCTGTGCTTATAATTTCTGTGCATGGAAACGCCCTTTTGGAAACCAGAACAGCGTACATCTGCTCAATTTTCTATCTGAAATGATGCATACTTTAATAATAAACAGAGAGAATAACGAAATACATACCTTTAATGTACATAACCCAGATTCTTGTGGTTCACATGTCTGACAGGCTCCATCATACAATATCATTGTTTTAGAGTTGCTATAAATGAACCCATCATTAGAAATCTGCAAGATGTACAGTAAAAATGGATTAACCCATACAGGTATCAACATATCACCAGCATGGACTGCTAACGTGAGCTTCAACTCACTGATACCTACATTTAGCTGTTTAAACTCGTAACAGTCATCAGAAATCTAATCAACGCTGCCGATAAGTCTGGACAGATATTTGACCAAGCACATGCAGGTGTCTACTTTAGGGTAAAATGAATAGCGTGTAGGCTATATTGACCTCACACAGGGATTTGTACAAGTAGACTGGGCTCAACTCAATTAGCTCATGTGTCTAATGCAATTTGAAATGCTCTAGGGTAACTATGTGGCCTTTAACTTCTACCCGTGAAGAACATGTGCCTTTTTAGGTCCTAGGGTGAATCTTAGGGTCCCCTTGGAGAAGAACACTCTCAAATGGCACTCAACTCATAAGCTTAGGTGATGAAATTGAGTCAAGCAAGCTGAGTCCCACCTTTAGTATCATTTAAAAAAGGATAATATCTATGCAGTATATTTTAATCTCGGTAGGAATATCTGTAAGTGAATACTTGAAATTTCTGCAAGTACCTTTATTTGCCACCTGGCAATGGGTTTGTCATCAACCAGATCCATGACATCAGACTGCTGGCCATCATTTGGTAACTGGCAGTCGACAGTCCTGGCATTTTGGAAGGCAGCTGGCATAGATAGAGGTTCTCCAGGAATCCATTGTCTATCACTATACTAAATGTTAAGACATAAAATCTGTTTTTCAGTGAAATACAGTATGAAAATATTTCTATCAGAGGAAAAAAAAAACCCAAGAACCAACATGTATTGCATAGTTTGAACAAATCTGATGTCTCTGCATTAGAATACAGTGGGTAATATTAAATGCCATTATTTGCACACATAGCTTTCTATGTAAGCCTGCTCCCATGGAAGAAAAATCAGAGAAGTCTTTCCTGCTACATGGCCCTTTGGCACTGCACTGCCAAGGACAAGCAGTTTTTCCAGCTGGAGAGTCATGGGAGGGTTAAGCAGTGGGTGATCCTCTAACAGCACTGATCTAATGCATAAGTGCCTCTATCCCTCCATCTCTGCTCCCATGAGAGAACAAGCTTTAGTTGAAAGAACAGATGATGTTTTTGGCAGGGCTCAGGTATCATTCCGGGTGCTGGGGGAAAACTGGCAGTTACCCATTAAGCCCTTGCACAAACCAAGAGATTATACCCTTAACCCTGAAGATGTTTCTTCTAAACTGCAGTGAGTACAAGTCATCCAAGGATCTATCCTGAGAGCTCAAGGTAACAGAATAGGTATGATAATACTATCTGACTGGAGTATTGATGTGGAAGCATGGATAAGCATACTGAAAATAAAGTTAGATGGATGTACGAATCCAGACAAAGAATCAAGAGAACAGCAAGATCAAAATAATTTTAAGCTTGACTAGGTTTTACTGAGCTGGCACATTTTTTCAGTTACTGAAGCCAGTCAAGATATTTATTCATTCCCAGTCCTGACATGGGGAGTCATCTGCTGATAAAGGCCTTGCATTTTATTTTTGTTTTGTCTTTTACAAACAGAAAAATAAAAGGAAAATAACATCTTTTTCTGAAAAGACATACGAGCTAATTTTGTTCCAACCAACCATTTTGGTTTTCTTTCATCCTATACTCAGTTAAGGAATTCACAGCAAGGGCGAGTAAAAGTGTAACAGCTAAATACTTCTAAATATCTCATTTTGAGTGCATTTAGTACTGTAACCTTCCAAATGCAATGCAGCCTATTTGTCCAGAAACCTTTTGTTATTAGCTGGAGGCAAGTTCGGGTAATTTTTTCAGAAACAGATTAACCTTTCAAAAATCAACTAAAAAACTTTCAGATCTACTATTTTCTAGCTTGTTAGGTTCATCAAAAAACTTATTTCTGCAATTCAGTATAAGAAAGAAGGAACTACAACTGTGTTCTTGCTTTCATGAGGTTAAAACACACTCTCATACTTCACAAAAATCCCAGTAAATTCTGGGTCTGTGTAATTATTCCAAGCTTCCTTGGCCACATCCCACACAAACCGCTATCAAAAGCTGTGCAGTAATCATTCATCTGTGAGGTACTTCAATATAGCATTCTCTGAAGCATTTCTTCTAGCATCAAGCACAAGACCTACATCCTCCTTAACATGGTCCATGGACAATGGACTTGATTTAACCTTTCAGAAATTAAAATGGAAAATATAAGAAATTCAGTGTGTATTAGCTCTAAATTCTTCCAAAATGCCTCTCCTATGAAATTTTGATCATTTAAGTTTAATCCTAAAATATGTGGTGTTCTATACTGTTGCAAGTCCATTGACATTTATGCATAAAGTCACTATTACTGCAGCCTGAAAATTAAACAAAGAAAACCAAACAAAACAAAACAAAAAAACGAAAAGAAAAAAGAAAAAACCAAACCTCAAACATCCTTTATTTGGTATTTTCAAGGAAAGAATTCTCAGCTTCCTCCTCAACTACAGGTAATAGCAGTAGCATTTATTTTCTAACCTGGCTCTTGTTAGAGAGAAGACCATCAATAAAAGTGATTAAATAGGAGGTTTTTGTAAGTTGGGAGTCAAATACATCACCACAAATAGTGTTGTATCAGAATAGGTTGCCATGAGTTAAAACTAAGACATTTCAAACTGTGATAAGTGAACTCCCAATAATTGTCTCACTGTGAGCTTGGACAAAAAGTCCCTTAACCTAATGGCGTGTAAACTGGCTCTTGACTTTATAATTTCAAGCCAACTTGCAGATGAGCGGATACATGCTGTGTTCAAGACAAATCCATAGCCAGCATTGCTTAATTTGTCGAAATCATTTCAGCATCTGCTGGAACTAGCTGAGGAAAACTTTGGTCTCAAGAACAAAATTTTTCCATTGAATGGTTCCCCTTTCACCAACTCCCCCCAGCATCATCACATCAGTGAAACCCAGTTTTACTTTGAAGCTTTTTTTTATTCTCATGTCTAATGTGACATAAAAACTTGTAATTGCCAACTGTTTATTCCAGGCTAACACTTGTAAACTGCTTGTAAATTTGCCTTGAGCGAATTCTAGGTCTGAGTAACAACAGTCTCTCTGTACAGCACAACATTTTTAGTCTCCTGTTCAAACCTGGGGTATAGAGCTGACACATATCATTAAACAGCTGTGGTATTCTACCCCAGGGAAATGGACAACACATCAAAAATGCCTTTCTCTTTTCATAACAGATTTATTATGTTTATAAAAGGGCTATTTCCAGCATTAGATTTGAGACAGAAATCCAATAATGTCTTTAACCTTGTTGTCCTTTTTCAAAGAAGTGGTACTTCAGTCCCTCTCTATAAGCACTTAAAAACCCGAACAACTGTGTACTGGTTGTTACTAATAGGTCTGCCCTTGCCCTTTTCTGATGGATAGCTGCCATATGCTGTTATGTTTAGCTGCTCGGCTGCTAAACATTCCCATTGGTTTGTATTTCTCTTATCATGAAGGAAATGGCAATCTTACAAAGACTTGAGTGTCTGCTGCAAAGTGGTGACTGCCTTTGCTTTTACCTTCTACTAAAGCATCGGGTTGTATCCACGTCAATGAATATGTTACACATTTTCTCCCTCATTCTCCAAGAAGTTTAAAACGTGATTGTTACTATCCAGGGGGACCTACCTGTAGTTTGATAATTTCACATTTCAGACTCAGTGACTCCCTGAAGCCATGTCCAAAAGCTCTCACTGATGTGCAGTCATACTGTCGAATATCACACAGCCCAGCATTCTCCAGCTCTGTAATTTCTGGAGCCTGGGCTTCAAAGAGAAGAGATTAAACAATGAATGTCAGTATATTAACACATTCAGATGCATTTACATTAAGCAATATGTATATTTCTCTATCCAGCTAAGAAAACTATACAAACAATGAAATCTGGACCTATCTGAAGGAAGTCATAAAGAGAAACATATTTTATTGTTAAAACGAATCTTAATACTAAAGCTAAGCTCTGTCTTCTCTTGAAACTTGAGCATTATGAAAAAGGGAAAAAATTCATGCGATAAACACTTTTGAATATGTGTTCTGCTTTCTCATCTTGCAGAATAAAATCTAAATGAAACTCAGGCTCTAGTAATAGAAACTGGAGAGGTTACAGTTTTGCAATAATTTATAATGGGATTTTTTTGTTTAACAACTAAACAAAAACATCTCAGGTAGCAGCAAACAAACTGGCTAAGATTAGAACACTCAGAAATAGTTTTTATGAGCAAAGCCAGTTTATTTAACTTCAAGAGGAATAAAATATTTCATCATTCTCTTATCTCTTTCTCTATTTTCTTTTAAATGGGTCACTAAAAGAAAAACATCATTGTGAAAAAAATATTAACAGGTTTTGTTTTGAAAGGATTTTGAATTCTGTAGTACTTTTCTTATTCTTCCAGGATACCCGCTTACTGAAAAACCAGACCAAACCAAACCAACCTGCCCAGCTCTCTTTGTTGTACTTTTTTCTTCACCATCAATTCTGCTCCCACCACATCTAACAGTTAGTTTACAGAGATGTAACATCACCAGAGAGAAAAACATCCCACTTACAGTAAATAAACAGGACCACTTAGACCATAAAAAATTAGGGAATGGTTGGATGTGGCAGATCTTCCCTGAAGAATGTGGAAACATTGCTAATTTCTTGGGGCAATCCTCTGGATTGCAAACTCACTGAGTGATAGATTTGTTAAATCTGACATACCAGAAACTAAGCCCACGTTTTGCCCTTCAGAAACTAGAAGGCTGAATAGCAAATAATTATGGCTGTATTAAAATGGAACTTGCTGGGTAATGAACAATGCCACTGCAGGGAACTCTTGTTGACATACAAAACAGGAGAAAAAGGCAGTAAAATAAATGCATGTTGCACAAGCACTGAGAGCATTATTAAGTAAGTTTCATTTTTCTGCCCCACTTACCAGACAGTATGCTGCAGTCATATGAGCCATAGCCTTGAAAACATGTACAGCCCCATTCCGTACATTCCCCATTACCACTGCAGAGACCGGGACATTTTAGTGCAATAAGTAGGCTCTCAACTGACTCTTCAAGTTCCTGTTGGTTGTAATTTATTTCTTCTAAAACTCTTTTCTCACATTCATTCTCTAGAAGAGCTAAGGAAGCTTCTGCCCAACTGAGGTCATCTTTCAGCAGCAAATCTTTAACACACATATTTATTGCATCCTCTATTCGCTGGCCAAGAAGGCCACCACAAGATCTTCCTATACTGGAATTAGCTATTGCCTGCTGGCATAGTAACAAAGCGCTAGACTCCGTGAGGCCAGAGAGTGTGGGCCAAGAAGGAAGAAACTTCTGGTCTGTGTCAGTGGCATAGTCCTCTGGGAAAAAATAACTATATACGTCTAAGCCTGTTTGGCTAAGACTTTGGAATAGAAATACTGGATGGTATTCATAATAGTTTTGGCGCTTCCCCCTACTTGTAACACGTTGACTTTTGTCAAGATGACTGCTGTAACGGTGAGAATTTCTTCTAATGCCCAAGCTTGAAGTTCCTTCTCTTTCTAGACCAGTATTTCCCACTGAGGTTGCAGAGACATGCGTATTTACTAGTGATGTTTCATGAAGTTTGGTTTGATTATCCTCCCTCTGCAGAAGTGTAGATAAATCCATTTCATGTGCAGATGAACGTTTCTTTAAGCCTCTGACAAGATCTACAGGACCAAGATACTCAGCAGTGACATCCAGTCCTGGTATCAAAGAAAGAAATTTACCATTTTCACTTTCTTTACAAGATGGAGAAAATTCTGACTGATAAACTGTCTCTAGTTTATTCACTGATCGATATAGTTCAGTGTCTTCAAGTGCACAGTCACAAAAGACCATTTTTCTAGAAGATGTTAAAGAAGCAGGTGTCTTGTCAAACAAGCTGTCTCCTGGTGAAATTCTAGAGAAGAAAGGAAAAGATGAAACTGTACCTGAACTGTTTTCATTGTTTTAGTAAAACAGTGATTGTTTTGCTTTTTGTTGTTTCATATTTCTACAACATAGATCACAGAATCTGCAGCATACAGCTATATTTAAAGACCAGCTAAATCACAAAACTATGAGAGTAACTTGTAATAGAAGAAATAAGAACAGATATTTTCTTTATACCTTGATACTTTGTTCAAAATCTACTCAAACTAGTCTTACCTTAAATACCAATTTGGCACTTCAGTTTCAATTTTCAATTCATTATGGAATATAACAATGGCATTCTAGCATTAACTTAAACACTTAGATTTTTTTTTTTTGACAGGTTTTTAAGAACATGAAGGAAAGGTTGAAAAAATGATGACATTTGATGGAAACAGAAGTATTTTGTTACCTCCATTCCTTAATAAAAGAAAAAGGAACATTAGCATGGTTTGGGATTTCCACCCCGCTTGTGGTGTGATAGTCATTCTCTGCACTTCCATCAAAGGTGCCACAGAGTCCCACTGTATGTCTGTAATCTGAACTGGGTGCCCTCAGTGTTATGCTCATTCCCCATTCACTCACATCAGCACGAACAAAAGCTCCAGAAGAAAACAAAACCTAAAACAAGATTGACAATATCATCATGAAAAACATTATTATTTTACCTAATAAAAGCAGGTATGTTTGCTGCTAAGGAACAATTGGAAAGCACCAGGCATATGAAGACATCCCATCAAATTCTTGATCTAGCTATTCTGGATCTGACAGATTTCATACAGCAATTCTATCTACAAAAGAAAAGCTACAGGAAATTATAAAAGTAAATGTGAACGTTTTAATTGAGGGCCACATTCTCTAGAAAGAACATTTAAACTTCCAATTCTGTAGATGTTATTTGGCATACTTAATTATCTGCATGCACAGCCTTCCCAGGTGACACTGGCATGAGTGAAACAGAGCAAACAGAGATACCATTCTGGAACACCAGGGCTTCTACATAAGTGCCTGCTGCACCTGAAAACTGCACCTTCCTCACAAGGGTTGAATTCTGCGGTTGACAACATGGTTCCACAAAGGTGTGCATGTTAACACATCCTAGCTTTTGAGGACATCATCTTTCACTTACAAGCAAAAAACACTCGCCAAAGGACTATAAGTGTAAAATAAACATTATGCTATTGTTTAATTTCGGAAAATATGTTTTAGTTCTGAAATTGGTGTGAATTGGTAAAAATAACTGTAGAGATAACCACTACATCCCCAAGTAATTTGCTACTTACTGTTACTTTTCTTCCTAGGTAGGATTCAGTGATTCTAACGTTGCTTCCTGTTGTGTCTCTATTTATTACAGATAACTGTGGCTGTGTCTCATGTACCTGACCACTGCACATGTCAAATGCAATTATATCACTTCCTTCTTTGGCAACAAAGCCACAGTTACAGGATGCTGGGTAGTGAAGACTTCCACATTCCCACTGGCGAACATGAACTTCAAAATCTCGAGATGTACTCTTGTAAAGAACAAATGTTCCCGTTTTAAAATTGTCATAGAGCCTGGAATCAAAAGAATAGCACGTGATATCAGTTTGGTTATAAAATAATGGTATAACATGCCAGCAACTTCATCTTAAAACAGACTTCTAATATTTGGTTTGCTCTGAACAAACACCATCATACTTCCTCTGTACAGCTCTAAATCAAAAAAAATTAAACCTGTTCACAGCAGAAAAATTAGGAATAAAAGAACGATCATGAGTCGAGTATATGTAGACAATGGTTGTGAATGGAAACACAACCAGGAAGCCACTGCCGTTCTGTTTGGGTTTTTTTTTAACAGTGCTTATTACAGGGAACTGGAGGATACTTCTCAACCTTTATGTTTCTACAGCTGCACACCTATGAGGCAAGAGCAGTAAGATGCATAACAGTGTGCAGCTGCTGAAAACTATGTAAGTACCCTTGACAAGATGATTTAGAAAGTCACATATTTTTAAAAAAGTCTGCTTTATTAAGACAAAGATGGGGAATGCTTATTCCCAAAGATTTGAAAATTATTTAAGATGAAAATCATTGGTAGAAACCCATAAATAAAGACTTCCTTTTTTTTTTTAACCCTTTTAACAGGGTTAGCCACCTGTTCCCTGAAGCAAGGTTAAAATAGCCAATTTAATGATTCAGTGGTGAAAGGGAGGGGAAGGAAATAAAGAAAAAAATACCAACTTTTGCTACAGCCTCTTGGCTATAAATGGCATTTGACAGTTAATTGCAGCATGGTGATTTGCTTTGTGTATAATGGACCAGCAGAAAAACTGCAGATGGCTACCCTACTGGGACTGCATAGGATTACTCGTGATTCAATAAGGCCAGTTCCTCTTCTATATGGTTCCTCAATTTGTAAAATAAAGTTGCAACAGACTTCATCCTTAAAAAGAAAGTTCTTTCCCCTCAGCTCAGCATTATGCTTCCAGATGGACCACATGACAGTAGACAGTAAATCATAAAAAAGCTTGATCACAACACACTAATGGTTAAAATGCTCAGTCAGGCCATCCCTAGAATTTCCACTGAAGGAAGAACCACAAGATAAGGATAATAATAACAAAGTCACTGGGATTATTACTAGTCACAGCACTAGCAGAGAAGCAATTACAACTTGTTTTTTCCCTTCTGTTATGAAGTTCACAGAAGAATGGGGTTGTGGGCTGAACATCCTTATTTTGAGGCCACATATCCTCCTCTTAGCCCTGCCACTTGAAGAATTATATTCTCTGCTCAGCAGAAGTACTAAGTCTCAAGTGTGGAACCTGTGTTTGCTGTGACACCTTCCATGGGTTAGAAACACTTTGAAAGACAGAAGCATACCAAAAACATGCCAGCTGTGGCCAAGGAAGCTGTCTTCGTTTTGTGAATGTCAGTGATGTGCAAGTAACAGCAGTGAATAGGTCACTTTCAGCGCTATTAATGAACTCAGCACAATGTTACACAGACATCAGATAACTTTTAGCAACTTGATCCTTGCAAGGATTCAGGTACTGACACCCAGCAATAAGGAAACTATGCTGTAGAGTGGAAGCACCTTTGCATTAAAACACTGTCATCTAATCAATTATCATTGTTCATATTTAAGAACATTCCTATCTTTCATAGTAAACAGACTGTACAGCAACCACTCCTCTCTTTAGCATACTCCTCTAAATAGTCCGTTTGCTTCACTCTGTTGCCACAAACCCAAAACTTGCATTTAGAAATACAAATATTTCAAACATCATCATAACTGGCAAAACTACCCTTATTGTCCAAGAAAGAATGTAAAATACAGAGTACAGTTGTGGAAAACTACAGTTAACTTGAATCACCAGCACAAATTGTAAATAAATAAGTAAATAGATAGATAAATACATCAACCCCCCCAAAACCACCTACAAAAAATCCCAACACACTTAAAATTAAGAGCAGCAACCCAGTGATTACCTTCCATCAAATGTAATTATATGAGGGTCAGTAAATGAGTAGCAGTAGGCAGTGGGTAGATCCTTTACTGTAATCTTCAAAACAAAGAAGCATATAGTGAGCCATGTCAGACTGGGAAACAGACATACTTAGGCATTATCTTATGCTGCTACTTTACACTCTAATAAATACATCATATTATACTTTTAATCAATCTGAGCTGTCGTATCAATGTAAAAAATAATAATAATTCAAATGAAAATGCAGCAATTCAATGAAAACAAAACAATGAAAAATTGACCACTTTTAGAAATCTTGATGTGAGTCGGCAAGTCATAACTGGAATAGAAGCTTCGTTAAGATCAGCCGTGTTTCTGGGCATTTTACAGAGCTTAACATGAAGATTTTCAACCTGTGTGCTTTCTGGAACATAGCCATTCCACAGGAAATTCTCACTGGATATAGGTTTGATTGCAATTCTGGTAATTCTGTCTCCATCCTGCATAAAGTCTGTCACAGCAGTGAAATAAATTACAGCTTGACTACAGATTCCGTTATTGCAGGGTTTCTGGAGAAGATCCACATGACAAGAAGAAAGAGCCAAGTTTAAACCTAAGTGCTCTTTACCTGTTTTAATAAAAACACATCATTAGTGAGTTTTCTGCTAAATACACCACACTTTGTAAACTACTATTAATCTCGATACTAACTTATTTACAAATATTTTAAGAAATTAAAATAATGATGTATTTTTCTTGCATTTGGTCATGCAAAACCCCCTCTCTACATCTTCATACAAACCCAAGAAAACGGTTTTGAATTTTACATTTTGCTAGACAAATGGAAAACATGATAGGCTTGCTAATGTGACATAAAACCAGTTGTCTGCATAGGCAAGTCTCCTCCTGGGGTTCACAGGACTTGGGCCTGAGAAAGTACTACAGAAAATGGTAATAATAGTAAAAAATGAGGACTTAATGACTGCATAGACAGTATTTGCAACACAACAGGTCAACAAAATGAACCGAATTATAAATTTTGCAAGCATTTGGGCATTCTGACCATTTCAGTTAAAGAATATGTGTCTGATATGGTGAGGCACTGGAACAGGTTGCCCAAGGAAGTTGTGAATGTTCCAACCCTGGAGGTGTTCAAGGCCAGGCTGGACAGAGCCTTGGGCGACATAGTTTAGTGTGTGGTGTCCCTGCTCATAGCAGGGGGGTTGGAACTAGATGATCTTAAGGTCCTTTCCAACCCTAACTATTCTATGATTCTATGATATTCATAGATGCCAAAAACACCTACTAATAAGTAACAGGTTATGGACCCATTCTTCCAGACTTTCAGCAGCAGTATGTACAGCCTGTGAATATTTTGTTTTAACATTTTAGAAAGTATTTACAATGTAACAGCTTCTCCAAAGAATGAAACCAGCAGGAA